>NC_087205.1:67206159-67208659 GCF_015104395.2 Macrobrachium nipponense
AGAGTTACCGCGCGAACGTAAGGAAAATTTTTTTTTTTTTTTCATAAATTCACATAAATCGAAATATTGTGCTAGAGACTTCCAAGTTCGTTGCAAAATGAAGGTAAATGATTGAATATTACTATAATATAAGAGTTTTAGCTTACAATTGCGTTTTTCGACCATTTCGGTAGAATCAAAGTTGACCGAAAGTTGAAATTTTTGCACTTAACGTTATTTATATGAAAATATTTCGAAACTGATAAAAGCTACAACCATGGGTTGTTTTTCGTTGTATTGTGCATGAAATTTGCGCATTTCCATTTCCATATAAAACTTTATGTAACGGCAAATTTAAAAGGGTGCAAACATTAGGACAATCGCACGAAAAAATTTATCGGAAGAGTTTATCGCACGAACGTGAGGAAAAAGTTTTTTCATAAATTCACCATAAATCGAAAAATTGTGCTAGAGACGTCCAATTTGTTGCAAAATGAAGGCAAATGATTGAATATTACTATAATATGAGAGTTTTAGCTTATAATTGCGTTTATCGACCATTTCTGTAGAGTCAAAGTTGACCGAAGGTTGAAATGTTTGCACTTATCGTTATTCATATGGAAATATTTCAAAACTGATAAAAGCTACAATCACGAGTATTTTTTCGTTGTATTTTACATAAAATTGTGCACATTTTCATATATAATACTTCATGTAAAGGATAATTTAAAATGGTGCAAAAATTATGTCAAAGTGACGAAATAATTTCCGAGATGTGTCACTGATACTTTTTAGTGCGATAAGAAAGAACTTCGCGCTTGCGCGCCTGCGTAGCGATTGTAAACAAAACAACGCCTTGATCCGTGAACTCCCAGCATCCCCCAAGGCGCGTGATACAAAAGTTTTCGGCTAGTAGGCCTAAAAGTATTTTTCCGCGAATTTTTAAAAAAACTTTTTTGAGCCGACGTATGATACATCCAATCGGCATACGGGAGACATTTTGACTCGACGTTTAATACGTCCAATCGGCGTAAGAGGGTTAATCATTAACTATAATACACAAACAAAGAAAAAACAAACCTTCCAATCGATTGTTTACATTCTTACGAGTATCGAACAAGCGCCAAGCAATCATTTTTCCTAGCACACAGTAAGCCATAAATTGTCATTAATATCTCTCTTCAACTAATGAAACCACCAAACAGTATAATAACCATTCAATTCTATTCTTTATTCTATCTTTACCTAATGGAGATACCGAGTTACTGACAGCTGTAATGAAACATACGTAATACGTAACGTAATAATAAAACAGAAGAAGAATTCTAAAAAATACCTATTTGTTGGCAGACTGATTTATTTTATATTTTCTGATATCTAATTCACAATTTTTTTATTAACCCTCTTACGCCGATTGGACGTATTAAACGTCGAGTCAAAATGTCTCCCGTATGCCGATTGGACGTATCATACGTCGGCTCAAAAAAGTTTTTTTAAAAATTCGCGGAAAAATACTTATAGGCCTACCAGCCAAAAACTTTTGAATCACGCGCCTTGGGGGATGCTGGGAGTTCACGGATCAAGGCGTTGTTTTGTTTACAATCGCTACGCAGGCGCGCAAGCGCGAATTTCTTTCTTATCGCACAAAAAAGTATCAGTGACACATCTCGGAAATTATTTCATCACTTTGACATAATTTTTGCACCATTTTAAATTATCCTTTACATGAAGTATTATGTATGAAAATGTGCGCAATTTCATGCAAAATACAAAAAAAAAATTCTCATGATTGTAGCTTTTATCAGTTTTGAAATATTTTCATATAAATAACGATAAGTGCAAAAATTTCAACCTTCGGTCAACTTTGACTCTACCGAAATGGTCGAGAAACGCAATTGTAAGCTAAAATTCTTATATTATAGTAATATTCAATCATTTGCCTTCATTTTGCAACAAATTGGACGTCTCTAGCACAATATTTCGATTTATGGTGAATTTATGAAAAAACTTTTTCCTTACGTTCGTGCGATAACTCTTCCGATAAATTTTTCGTGCGTGATTGTCCTAATGTTTGCACCCTTTTTAAATTTGCCGTTACATAAAGTTTTATATATGGAAATGTGCGAAATTTCATGCACAATACAACAAAAACAACCCATGGTTGTAGCTTTTATCAGTTTCGAAATATTTTCATATAAATAACGTTAAGTGCAAACAATTTCCAACTTTCGGTCACTTTGACTCTATGAAATGGTCGAAAAACGCAATTGTAAGCTAAAACTCTTATATTCTAGTATATCTTTATCATTTACCTTCATTTTGCAACGACTTGGAAGTCTCTAGCACAATATTTCGATTTATGGTGAATTTATGAAAAAAAAAAAAAAATATTTTCCTTACGTCCGCGAGGTAACTCTTCCAAAACGAAAAAATCAGAATTTTTTTTGTGCGATTGTCGAAATGTTTGCACCATTTAAAATTAGCTGTTACATAAAGTTTTATATATGAAAATGTGCGCAAT
>NC_087205.1:67213659-67232974 GCF_015104395.2 Macrobrachium nipponense
TTTTACTTTCTCTCCTCCACTATTACCCTCTGCCATGAGCAGTGCCATTTCACTTCAGTATATTTAAGTATACTGCATGTAGTGTCCGGGACCACACCAGCACGATACCAGTGCTCCAGCCTCCATAAGTGCCATTGCACCTGTACAGGCCGTACAGGTAGCCATTAAACCTGCGTGTCCGTCCTTACGGAACGCCCAAGTAACTAGTGTGTCCATGTACAAGGGTCAGTGATCCTTCGGACACTCACAAGGGAAAGGGAACGCCTCCCGAAGCGCCGCAATACCAGCCCTAAGTGCTGACAAACCTGCGTGTTCGTCCTTACGGAACGCCCAATTCATTAATGTCCGTGTACGAGGATCAGTGATCCTTCGGACCAACCCAAGGAACGCCTCCTCATAAGTGCCGCGCACCTGTACAGACGTACAGGTAGCCCATTCCAACGTCTCCCAAGTTGGGAACGCCCGTAAGTGTGACGTACGCCGCACACTTCCTTCGATTTTTTTCGACCTCATCAGAAGGTGCCATTCACAAAGTGCCACCGCAGCCCAGTCTTTTCAGACTTTTCATTACCAACGTCGCAGAACCCATTTCCAAGTGAGTGCCACTTTCCACAGTAGGCACTCCCATTCCATCCATTACCCTTCCTGGCCAATTAAATCATTTTCCTCCGAGCCTCTACTGCAGCCTAAGGGAAATGACTTCCCCTGCTTCCCGCGACTTCTTTGCCAGAGAGCTAGAGAAGCTCGGAGCCCTCATAAACTCTGGGCAAGGAGGCTGGTTACACTGGACCAGCACTTGACCAGTGATAAAGGCGCAGCAGGCTGCTGTGCGCCTGCAAGAAAGGAAGAAAAGAGAACAGAGGAGGAAAAGCCAGAGAAGCAGAGAGAGAAGAAAGAGAAGCAGAGAGGAAAGCCAGAGAAGCAGAGAGAAAGGAAAGAGAAGAAGAGAGAAAGCATGAGGTAGCTCTCATAGATGACGCAATCTCTCTGCTAGTTTTCTAAGCCCCACCTACCATGAGCTGGACTCCCGGTAAGAGGTGGTTGCGGAGGTTCTGCACCACTTGTTGTGTGCGTGGGCATGCTGTGGATTCCGACCAGTGCCCAAGTCGGTCTCTACCTTGGGAGGAGAGCTTCCAGGGTGAACTTCTCCAAGGCTACCATGTAGCCCCTGCCTGATGAACAGTCTCCTACGGCCTATCAGTGGGTACAAGTCATGGCCGCCGACACCGAAGCCCAGGTCTCCCTTATTCCAGAAAGGCATTGCCTAGGGGTGCCAAAATCCAGACGAACGAAGAAATTCGGTTTGAATGGATTGACGGTAACCTCTATTCTGTTCCTTCGGGTCCTTCTGAATGTTTGAAATGCCCTTTCTGGACCAGGAGACCAGGGAAACCACATTGTGCCGCCTGGGTGTAGTTGACCAATTTCATGATGTTTATCAGGTGATATTGGGCCGAGATCTACTAAAGCCGTATCTCCCTGGACGCAGCTCCCACTACCAGATGCACCGACACCTGCAGCATGCCAGATAACCACACCTCAATTTTAGGTTCAGAGGCTAGTGCCTCCGATGTCCCCGACATCCTGTCTATTTGCGAACCTGGCCCTGACCCAGTGTCAGAGCCCGAAGTTTCTTCCGCACCATCTCAGCCTCTTACCACTTTACCGCCTACCTCCTCCCCTTTGGAAGAGGTAAGCCCACCAGTTGACCCCGGACTTGTTTCCGAGGGTGATCCAACAGAGGACGTTTCACCTGTGCCAGAGCACACTGCCGCCTTGGTGACTCCACAGATTCGCAACCTGTGGGGCCATCTCGGTCTTATCATCCAGTGCCACGGAAGAGGTTCTGGAACACGTTCTGCCGAGACTGTGGCCGCAAGGGTCACATGTCTGCCAACTATGGAGGGTGCACAAATTTTAATATTCCTGCCATCGCAATGGCCGTCACCAATCCTTCTTCCCTAGGACCCCCAGCTAAGGGCCCTATAACCGTCGCACTCCTCAAAGTCATCATCAGCCAAGCCACGTCAGAGCCTACGACACTCTGGCGCTCAAATCTCCCTGATACGGAAGACCGTGTCCCCCAAGGGGCTAACATTGATAGACGTCAATTAATCACCATCGAAGGTATCAACCATATTAAATTGATCCTTCCGACCGTCCAATTGAGGGTCACCAGACCTCACTTCTCCAGAGTTTGTACCCTTGCAGTTGCAAGCTACATTCCAGGAGGTTACGACCTCCTCCTAGGGCAAGACATGAAGTCTCCCTCACCGTTCAAGAAGCCTAGGGGTCCTAACCCCACAACAAATCACTCCAAGACAAGGAGTCATCGAAATTCTACTTCCTCCAGGAAGTACGTCCACCAACAGTCTCCCCCGTTACCAGGAGGGAGATTGACCATTCACAGTTTCCGTTGCAAAACCCTGCAATGTAATAGGCACTCTACTAATTGGCCTAGGTGCCCTAGCCGACTACCAGCAGCGGACAATGTCCATTTTCCACAAGGCTTAGCCTTCCAAAAGAGACAGGAGCCTCTGTCTCCCATTTCCAAGGGCACGCTGAGAGGTATTGCACCTCCGGTACCCGCCACAGGTCCAGTCGACCTCCACACTCTGCCAGTGCCACTTGGCAGCACTGAGCAGTGCCAAGCTCCGTCCAGCCTGGACGTAGAGCCACCAACCGAACTTGACTTCTGCGCCTGGCCCCGAGCTAGTGCCGGCGCCTAACCTAACCAAGGATCCTCCTACAGGAGATCCTCCAACAGGCATGGAGCTTACCGCAGCCCATGGCCAACCCAAAGTCCATGAGTCTTCTTCACCCTCACCACTGTCGCCCGAGGATGAACCTCCGGCAGACCTAACCTTCATACCTCCTCTGGAAAACCAGGAACTGCCCGACCAGGAGTCAGCCTGGAGTTTTCCCCTTACGACGGCTGTCGCAGCAGCCGGAGTGAGGGCCTCCCCTGCAGTAGGTTCCACCCCTACGACGGTTGCTGCAGATACGAAGTAGGGTGGTTCTCCTGCAATCCCTCTTGGCTACCACTGCCTCTGCTCCTGCCGGCGTTTCTGGCCTTTCCCCAGAGTCGGTGCCTCCGTCTACTCCAAGGACTGGTATAGCCAGGTCCTGGAGGAATAAGAAGAAGAAGAAGAAGACGTCATTAAACATACTAACAAAAGAGCCACATGCTCTCCTTGACACCTGTGCCCGAGTACAGTGTCGCATTCAATTGCAGAGTGATCCTGGCACCTACCCAGAGAAGGTAGCCAGCCTGATCTCTGCCAGTAGCACTAACCCTCTAACCCCTAGCCATTGTAATACAATAACCCTCACTTAAATATAATTACCTCATTGCATTTCCCTCCTGGTCAATTAACCACTCATCATCCCCACGCATCATTACCTCTCATTATGTATTTTAACAATTCCGTCGCTGAACTGCTGCTGTGCGTACCACACTCTGGAATGATTGCGTCTTCATTTAACTTGTATTGAGTAGGTTAGGCTAATTGATTTATACCAGGGCATTAGGTTAGTAGCAAGTAGAATTTTCAAGTAACCTTATCTAGGGGTAGAGTAGACTGTCGTCACAAGACAACCCGTAGTTTATTACTTAGGCTAGACTACATTTACTCCCATTAAGTTATTACTAGCATCTCCGCCTATACGTTAGGTAGGCCACTGTACTTAGCTGTATCGCCGCTCTACAGAACTTCAAGTTTAGAGTAGGGGAACTGGGTAGTCGAGACGATCAATCTATTTAAGCCAAGACCTTCACACCCGAGAAGGGAGTGAATGCCTTCTTCTTAACAGGGGGAGCAGTGACGTGTATAGATCGTTCGTCTCCCCAAATATCAATTAAATAATTTGATTTGGAAAACGGCAGCCATTTCTTTAGAATATCAGCTGATTTTTAGGAAACACGGGAACCAAAACCCGCCAGCCAGAGATAGGGGATTCCCCAGTTGGGGGAAAAGAGTCTTATCAGCTGTAGGGACGTATCTCAAAAGGGAAGGGCGTAGGCAGATTGGTACTTCTTAGACCTATACCTTAAGCTCTCTTTCCTGTGACCCCTCTACTGGCTGTATGCTTGTTTTCCAGGATTTGCCTTGATCGTGGGGGGTTAAGCTGACTTCCAACCCCCAAGCAACCCACCTGAATTCTGTCTCGGTCGGCTGCGAGACGTGATCTCAGACAGAGGTCAAATTACCTGCCTTCCTGTTAGGCCTATCCAGGGTGTGAGTGGCACGCCGATGACCCAGACCTGAACAAAGCCGGGCGCGACATTTTCTACAAAGGTCCACACTGAACATTACATCCAGGTACGTCTTGTGAAACAGCATATTGCCAGTCCCTTATCACCTATTATCATTTTGATCCTCATTTTCCCAATTCAATTTCCAGCAAGAAAAGGAATTCATCCTTTTGTTCCCTCTCACTGCCTCATGGCCGCATGCTTCCCCTTGTGTGATCGTCCCAGACCAATGGAGTCATTGCATACTTCAGTGAAACCTTAAAAGTTCCTTCTCTCCAGTATTAGAGAATTAACCTTAATCAAAGCAAGAAGTCATTTTTCCTTTTATCTTGTTTAATCTGGATTCTTTTCACCGATTCCATGAGTCACGTGCCGTCTCTCTGCCTGCAAGTGTGCCATATCCAAGTGTATGAAAACCAGCTATAACTCCTCCAGTGGAGCCATCATTTACCTTTTCTCCAGGCCAGCACGGGTCTTTTTGTAAATAAATAGCTGTAAAGTAACGAGCTGAGTTTTCTGGCGACCTTCCCTCTAAAGAAATTAATAATAACTATCAGTTTTACGGTAAGTTAAAGCAATTCCCTCTTGAAATCCCTCATTATTCTGTTTACGTATCTAGCCTCTCTCAAGGCCAGCTATATACGTAAAAATATATATATATATATAGATATATATATATATATATATATATATATATATATATATATATATATATATATATATATATATATATATATACATAAATATATATATATATATATATATATATATATATATATATATATATATATATATATATATATATATATATATATATATATATATATATATATATATATATATATATATATATATATATATATATATATATATATATATATATATATATATATATATATATATTATATATATCTATATATATATATATATATATATATATATATATATATATATATATATATATATATATATATATATATATATATATATATATATATATATAGTATATATATATATATATATATATATATATAATATATATATATATATATATATATATATATATACAGTGGTCCCTGTATTCGCGGGGGATTGTGTAACCAGAACCCCCCCCCCACCCCCCCCCCCCCCCCCCCCCCCCCACCCCCCCCCCCCCCCCCCCCCCCCCCCCCCCCGTGAATAGTTAGAGAATCCGCGAATGTTGGAACCCCCCCAACTATAAAAAAATGCTAAAAACAGCCTATTTTTGTTACTTAACACCTCAAGAAAAACCCACTAAAAAGTTTTCATACATGGTGTTTTTTTTAATAGTTTGTTTTTATCACAAAAAGTGCATTTTATGATGAAATTCATCAAAAAAACCAGGAATTTGTGGATATTTACCATAGAAAATACCGCGAATGTGCGAATTTTTCCGCGAATAATGCAGGGAAACGTTCCCGAGAGAAATCCGCGAATGTGTGAGTCCGCAATCTGGAGAACGCGAATACTTGGGGTCCACTGTGTATATATATATATAATATATATATATATATATATATATATATATATATATATATATATATATATATATATATATTAATAACTTGATCACGAAGTATATAAAAACGTGATGCTATGTATAAATAAAGGTTTTTTTGCCATGAAGGAAAAAAATGAAAAGCGAGTTAGCCGAGTTACTTTCGGTCCTATTCGGACCCTTTACTGAGGCATACTCAGTAAGGGTCTGAATAGGACCGAAAGTACTCGGCTAACTTGCTTTTTCATATTTTTCCTTCATGGCAAAAAAAAACCTTTATATATATATATATATATATATATATATATATATATATATATATATATATTATATATATATATATATATATATATATATATATATATATATATATATATATATATAATATATATCATATATATCTATCTATATGGAGCCCATACACAAATGTGAGAGAAAAGTACTATCGATACTTTCAGAGACTGCTGTCTCTCTCTTCAGTATATGAATAGAAAAAGTTTACAGAAAAGGTGGTATTTATACCAAGAGATCCGTCCACAAGTAAGCCAATTTAGGTCACCCCCGCTGATAATCTTCCTTTAATCTTCTTAAGCGTTGGTTGAAGGAAGATTATCAGCGGGGGTGACCTAAAATTGGCTACTTGTGGACGGATCTCTTGGTATAAACACACCACCTTTTCTGTAAACTTTTCTCATTCATATACCTGAAGAGAGAGACAGCATCTCTGAAAAATATAGTACTTTTCTCTCTACATTTTGGTGTTTTTATGGGCTCCTTTTATTAGATGGAATTCTGTTGTTACAGAACTTTTTTTACCAGTCATATATATATATATATATATATATATATATATATATATATATAATATATATATATATATATAGTATATAAATATATATATATATATATATATATATATATATATATCTATATATATATATATATAGATATATATATATATATATATATATATCTATATATATATATATATATATATATATAATATAATATATATATATATATAGATATGAAGATATATAGATATATAGATATATAGATATATATGATATATATAGATATAGATATATATGATGATATAAATTAAAATATAATATAAATTATATATATATATATATATATATATAGTATATATATATATAATATATATATTATAATATATATATTATATATATATATATATATATATATATATATATATATATATATATATATATATATATATATATATATATATTATATATGTATATATATATATATATAAAATATATATATATATATTATTATATATAGTGGACCCCACCCCTGTATTCGCGTTCTCCAGATTCGCGGACTCACACATTCGCGGATTTTCTCTCGGGGAACGTTTCCCTGCATTATTCGCTGAAAATTCGCGCATTCGCAGTATTTTTCTATGGTAAAAATACCACAAAATTCCTGGTTTTTTGATGAATTTCATCATAAAATGCACTTTTTGTGATAAAAACTATTAAAAAAAACCATGGATGAAAATTTTTAGTGGGTTTTTCTTGAGTTTTAACTAACAAAATAGGCTGTTTTTAGCATTTTTATAGGGGTTCCAAACATTCGCGGGTTCTAACTATTCACGGGGGGGGGGTCTGGTACGCATCCCCCGCGAATACGGGGGGGACCACTGTGCATATATATATATATATATATATATATATTATATATATATATATATATTATATATATATATATATATATATATATATATAAATGACAAAGTGCCAAGTATCTGGTTACTACACTTGCCATTCATTAACTGTTGCCTCACAAAAGCCAGACACCTGAACCCTCATCACAGGTACTAAACAACTGAATACTCTAAAGGCAACAGTGATATCTTAACAAATTACCAGTATTGCAGAAAATCAGACTAAGTTCATCAAAACAGGTGTGAGGTAGTCTTGTAAGTAATTAGATTAATCAAAGGGCATCACTCCATCAACAACATTAAAAGTCTAAGTATTTCCCTTATTTCAGAAGTCCAAGTACTTCCCTGGTTCTTAGTCACTTCAAGTTAATTGAAGGAAATAGATCAATCACCACTCTATGTTTCTACCTAACATCAATATAATCCAAATGCAAATATACTGGTTAGAATTGAAAACACTTATAAAAATTCTAAATACAAAAATTTATTATTAAACTCAAAATTTATAAGTGAAATTCACAATATCAGGGAAAATTACTGTTACTTGAAAACAAAGTAAAGTTTAATTAATTCTCGAATCAGAGTAAGTAAACTTAAATCAAAATTAATTTATCACAAAATTCAAGAAAATTAATTCAATCAAAATTCAAAAGTGTTAGGCAATAATTGAAATTTGGAAATTAATTCACAAGTGAAAACTTGATAAGGAAATGCAAATTAATTCACAAGTGTTAAATTTAATTAAATGTGCAACGATTAATTAATGAAAATAACTAAGTCAATTAAATTGTGAATGCAAATAAAAATACAGAAAAATGTGGAAAATACCAAAATTTCAAAAGTATTAATCACACAGATTATAAAATAAAAAGACACACTTCAATAAGAAAATTGACAAATGCACAAAGCATAAAAATAACTTCAAATGAATAAACACAAAACAAAAATTTTCAATGTGTAAAAACGCAAATAGTTTCTCTCAAACCATTGTAACTATTAGTTATCAGTTCTTTAAACCATAGTAACCAATAGTTATTAGTTCTTACCAAACCTTTGTAACCATCAGTTATTAGTTTTTACCTAACCACTGTTCCTATCAGTTATTAGTTGCAACTAATAAAAATATAATGCACTTTACCTTTTTGGTATACCATTGCTGCAGCTTGTTTAACAATTTCACAAAACCAGGTGCCGTTACAAAACAATGTTTGTTCAGATTCCACAAAAAAACACTAAATAACACTAAATAATCTCTAAGAAATATCAAATCTGAAATTCTCAAGTTACGAGTGACCATTCAATAAGTACAAAATCGTTACGTTACTTTAAAATCAAAAGTGCTATGAGAGAGAGAGAGAGAGAGAGAGAGAGAGAGAGAGAGAGAGAGAGAGAGAGAGAGAGAGACCTTACCTTACAGACCTTACCTCTTGTTTGGGTTGCCCCAGGTCCCTCAGTGTGAGGAACCTCTAATGTCTACCAGAGAGTTGCTAGTACATCTTCCGGTATATTTTGCATCCTCCAATCTTGAATGGTCTGGGATGCAGCTTAGATATTTGTAGAGCTTATTCTTAAACACATCTATGCTCACTCCTGATATATTCCTCAGATGAGCTGGCAACGCATTGAATAGAAGCTGCATTATCGATGCTGGTGTGTAGTGGATTAATGTCCTGTATGCTTTCCTTATTTTTCCTGGTATAGTTTTGGGCACTATTAATCTACCTCTGCTTGCTCTTTCTGATATTTTTAGCTCCATGATGTTTTCGGCAATTCCTTCTATCTGTTTCCATGCTTGAATTATCATGTAGTGTTCTCTTCTCCTTTCTAGACTATAATTTTAAGGATTGTAGTCTTTCCCAGTAGTCAAGGTCTATAACTACTTCTATTCTAGCTGTAAAGGACCTTTGTACACTCTCTATTTGTGCAATATCCTTTTGATAGTGTGGGTACCATATCATATTGCAATATTCAAGTGGACTACGAACATATGTTTTATAAAGCATAATCATGTGTTCAGCTTTTCTTGTTTTGAAGTGCAGTAACAACATTCCCATTTTTGCTTTACATTTTGCCAATAGAATTACTATTTGATCATTGCATAACATGTTCCTATTCATCATCACACCAAGGTCTTTAACTGCTTCCTTATTTGTGATTGTCTCATTATTAGGTCCCCTATATGCATATAGCTTTCCTTCTCTGTCTCCATAATTTATTGATTCAAATTTATCAGAGTTAAATACCATCCTATTTACCTCTGCCCAATCAAATACTTTGTTAAGGTCTGTTTGTAGCGCTTCCTAATCTCATCCAGTAATTTCTCTACTTATTCTTGTGTCATCAGCGAAACTACTCACTACCGAGTCCTTAACATTACTGTCTATGTCTGCAATCATAATAACAAACAGTAATGCAGCTGACACCGTACCTTGTGGCACACCGGATATTACCTTAGCTTCATCTGTTTACTCATTGTTTGCAATAACTATCTGTTTTCTGTTGTGTAAAAATTCTTTTAACCATCTTCCTACTTTATCCACTATACTAGATACGAAATTAATCCGTTCCGAGGCATCCTTCGTATCATGAGGTTTTCGTATCTTGGACCACATTTTACATGCAAAATGGCTAATCCGTTCCAAGCCCTCCAAAAACACCCCAGTAAATTTCATATTAAAGCTAAATTGACCTATAAACAATGAAATACTACAACAATTTGGACCATTCAATACCTAACTTAATAACGAAATGCAAATTAACCTGTAAATAAAGTGTATTAGTGTACATGGTATACAAGAAATACTGTACGTAAAATGTGGAAGCTTACCTTTCGAGTGAGGCTATCTCCGAAAGTGGCGGCAGAGGAGGAGGAGGACAAACAGCAGATACGTACGTACGTACGTATACACTTAACTTTACGAAAACACATACAAAAATGTAAGGAAAACATACATAAACTAAAATTTACGAAACACATTAACAAAACTGTAGCACTTACTTTACAAAAAACTAAAATTTAAAAAAAAAAAAAAAAAATTATTTTTAACTTATTTTTTTTAATTTTTTTTACTTTTACGTAGTATTTTTTTTTTTTTTTTTTTTAGTTTTTTTACAGAATTTCAACTTCATCACCACTTTCAACTTTCTGTTTATCACTTGGTTCTTCCTTTTTTGCTTTCAACTTTCTGTTTTCATCACTTGGTTCTTCCTTTTTTGCTTTCACATTTGTTTTTTAACACTTGGTTCTTCCTTTTTGCTTACTCCTGCTAATGCTAAAGGCCTCTTTAAAAAATAACGATCCAAGGAAGACTGCTTCTGCCTACTTTTCACAATGTTCCTGAAACGACTTAGGCAAACGTCATCGAACTGCGCAAGCATACAACCTGTGTGAGCCTTTTCGGGGTGTCTTTTTTTCTATAAACAATTGCACTTTATGAAAAGCGGCTAGAACATCCTTAATTTCTGCCGTTGTCATAGGGTCCTCCTCCTCTTCCTCGCTGCTGCTAGAGAACTCCTCTTGAACGACGTTATGTTGCATGGGCTCCAACTCCTTCAGGTCATCCATTTTAAGCTCCACTTGGTGCTCTTTGAGAAGGTCGTTGATGTCGTCCTCGTCGACGACCAGCCCCATGGACTTGCCGAGTGCAACGATCTCGTCAAGATCTGGTTGGGAAACAGTTTCGGGATCGTCAACTGTTTCTGACTCTGCAGCACCAGCTTCGCCCACGTCGAATCCCTCAAAGTCTCGGGCGGATACGGCATCAGGCCAGAGTTTCCTCCACGAGGAATTCAAGGTTCGCCTCGAAACCTCCTGCCAAGCTTGGTCGATGAGTCGGATGCAAATGACGATGTCGAAATGCTCCTTCCAAAATTGACGCAATGTGGTATCGGTGATGTCGAAAGATGTTTCGTGTACAGCTTCTTAAAGTTCGCTATCACTTGCTGGTCCATGGGCTGGAGGAGAGGGGTGGTGTTGGGCGGAAGAAAAAGAATCTTGACGAAGGAATACTCCGCTAGGATATCTTCCTCGAGGCCAGGAGGGTGGGGAGGGGCATTGTCCAACACCAGCAGACATTTCAGGGGGAGGTGCTTCTCTTCCAAAAATTTCTTCACTGTCGGGCCGAAACACAGATTTACCCACTCGGTGAACAAAAGCCTCGTTACCCAGGCTTTTGCATTAGCCCTCCACATCACTGGAAGCTTCTCCTTAAGCACTTTGTGGGCCTTGAAGGCTCGTGGAGTCTCTGAATGATACACCAGTAGGGGCTTCACCTTGCAATCCCCACTGGAGTTTGAACAAAGTGCGAGCGTAAGCCTGTCTTTCATAGGCTTATGCCCGGGTAGCTTCTTCTCTTCCTCCGTGATGTACGTCCGACGAGGCATTTTTTTCCAAAAAAGGCCAGTCTCATCACAGTTGAAAACTTGCTGAGAACTGTAGCCTTCCTTGGTCATCATCTCGTCGAAAGTCTTTCTAAATGCTTCGGCCGCTTTCATGTCCGAGCTGGCAGCCTCCCCATGCCGCAGCACCGAATGGATGCCAGTTCGTTTACGAAATTTCTCGACCCAGCCGTGCAAAGCCTTGAACTCTGGGGTTTGTGTTGATGTCCCTTCCCCTCCGTCGTCTTCCGCCTGCGCAATCAAATCGCCGAAAATAGCGCTGGCCTTGTGGGAGATTGCAGTCTCCGTTACCGTATCGCCAGCGATTTCTTTGTCTTTTATCCAGACAAGAAGCAGCCGTTCCATCTCGTCGTGCACGTGGGTCCTCTTGCTGGACAAAATAGTGATGCCCTTGGACGGTGTAGCTGCTTTGATGGCATCCTTCTGTTTAAGGATGGTGCCTATTGTCGATGGATTTCAGCCGTATTCCTTGGCGATCACACTCAATCGCATACCAGCTGCATACTTCTTGATGATCTCCATCTTTGTCTCCAAAGAGAGTATTCGCTTCTTTCTGTGAATTTCAACTTTCTTGGGACCCATGACTACGTTATCTTGTACGTATAAGTACAATAAAGTTTTCGCACAACACAATAAAGTACGTATACTGCAACGAAATTACTAACGAATTTACGTTACTAAACGAAATCGTAAGACCGAACGAATACCGCGTGCGTACGATAACGATGCTGGTACGAAGTGGACGAGGTAGGCACGCCACCACGTATGCGTACATAGATGCATGATGGGAGGGATGCTGTCCAATAGGAGAGAAGGATCTCATGGCGGTGACTAGCATCAGTAACCAATGGGAGAGCAGGAGGATGGTGGCGAGTCTACTAAGTTGGCGGCGCGCGAGTTTCAAAATTGTTATCGGTGGTTCGGGCGAATCTCGGACTTTCAGAAACCTTTCGTATCTTGAAAACTTTTCGTATGTAGAGCCGTTAAATTTTTCGTATTGGCTTTCGTATCACGAGGTTTTCGTAAGTTGAGCCTTTCGTATCTCGAGGTACTACTGTATTATGTTTTCTAATTTTCTTCGCTAATATATTATGGTCTACCTTGTCAAAAGCCTTTGCAAAGTCTAGATAAACCACATCTTTTTCATTTCCGCTTTTCATATTTTTGTATATGTTTTCACGGTGGACTAACAGTTGGGTTTGTGTACTTTTTCCGGGTACGAAACCATGTTGTCCTATATTAAACAAATTTTTTATTAAATGTTTCATAATATTCTTCTTCATTACCCTTTCATACACTTTCATAATATGTGATGTTAGACTCACAGGCCTATAATTACTTGCCTCTAGCTTGATCTACTTTTGAAAGTAGGGGTAATATATGCTAATTTGTGCTCATCATAAATCTTGCCTGTATCTACACGTTGTCTTAATAATATTGCAAGTGGCTTTGCGATAGAATGAACTACTTTCTTTAACAAAATAGCAGGGACACCATCAGGCCCTGCAGCAGCTCCATTTTTAATATCATTAATAGCCTGCACAATATCAGCTTCATTAAAATCTATGTCTGCTAGATATTCACTTTTTTGTCCCTTACTTCTATATCATTATCTTCATTATCAATTCTAGGGGTGAATTCTCTCTTATATTGTTCTGCCAATATGTTGCATATTTCCTTTTTTTCATTCGTTAATCTCCCTTCAATTCTTAGAGGGCCTATTTCTATTCTTCTTTTATTCATCTTTTTCGCGTACGAGTATAATAGTTTGGGGTTTTGCTTGATATTTACTAGGGTTTTTTCTTCCAAGTCCCATTTTTCATTTTCTTTTGATTGTATACTAATCTTTTGTTCTGCATTTTCTATCTTACTTTTTAGTTCTATAACTTTCCATGCATTTTTTCTTTTGCAAGACCTTTTTTCCACTTTCTGATTTTCTGGAACAAGATCCTTCTGTCTCTTGGTATGCATGACTGATGTTTACTTTTCTTCTTCGGTATATATTTATCCACTATTTTCTCTAATATTTTATATAATATCTCCGTATTTACCCTTATATCATCACTTACGAAAATGTTATCCAAATCTTTGTTTAATTCTTCATTTATTTCTGACCATTTTATATTTTTACTGTAGAAGTTGTATTTTCCATATCCTTCCCACTTTTTCATTTCTTGCTTATCTCTGTTTTCAGTTGCTTTGGAATGGACTGTTAATTCTTTGACATTATGGTCTGAAATACTCACATTATAAAGAGAGAGAGAGAGAGAGATCTGAACGCCTCGAGTATCTTAGATGCAATTAAATTCTTCTCCCTTACGGAAGCTGGACTGGAGATGACACAAAACGTTTTGGGCAACAATTCTTTCTTGAAGCTTCGAAATCTTACGCAACTTTACATACAAAATGTGTAATCTGCACGTGGCTTTGACAAAGACATACGCGTATGAGACCAGTCTGTTAAAAAAAGACACGTACTCGACTCGATCGGTCGAAGCAGAAGTCCCTTATCATACGTGATGACAGAATCCCAAAACACAATGAAGACTCGAGGTCTCTAATCAAACGTGTTGACAGATTAGGAAAGCAAACGGAGATCTCGGAGTTCCTCTAATCTCGAGGAGATGAAAAGTTACTGAAACAATTCTAGCTTTGAACGGACAATGATATTCTCTCTCTTTCTACATTTTACGTTATATATTCTTTTAGAATATGTAATGCAGAAATCGGAACACACATTTTAAACATCCTATCTCTAAGGAATCTGAAAAAATGTTGCCAAAATCTTATACACAATATTTCATACAGTCAAAGAGGGGATATATGCATTTTGAAAGTAGCAATATATAATATACCTCCCCCTAGAAGATTTTTTATCACAGTGTTGAATCCAACGATTTGCAACGAGATATATAATGAGCAACTACAATGTTTTTGCCGCTAATGTGCTGCATTCTTAAGTTATACTGTTGCAGGCACAAAGACCACCTGGTCAGTCTTTGATTATGGCTTTTCATTCTCTGGATAAATGATAGTGGATTGTGATCAGACAGCACTAAAATTTCTTCATTCCTAGGTCTATTCACATACACTTCAAACTTTTTCAATGCTGTGATTAAGGCTAAAGTTTCCTTCTCGATTGTTGAGTATACTTTTTGATGTTTTTTCAATTTTGAAGACATGAAGCACACAGGATATTAGATATTATTTTCATCTTCTTGAAGTAGAACAGCTCCAATGCCACAGTCCGACGCATCAACTTGTATCACAAATTTCTTGTTGAAGTCTGGAGCTTGAAGTACTGGTCTTGAAGTTAAAATGGCTTTTACCTTCTCAAAGGATTCTTGACACTCAGGAGTCCAAACAAACTTAGCTGAATGATATGGCTTACAGAACACCTTATAACCACCAGATTAGAATTCATGGTGGTAGCTTGATGACTATATGTGTCATGATATTCCTTACATTCAGTAGAATTTATAAATTATTCTGTAAGCTATAGTAGCAAATTTTTATGTAGTTATATACTATATAAGAATTATTTGCCTCTATCTTTAAATTTCAGAAATGTTTGATATAGTGTGCTAGAAAACTTTTGAACATCAGTTATTTGTGGTTATCAATATGCACCTGTTCAATTTTCTTGTTTAATTTTCCTGTTTGATTTTCCAGGTGGTGCAACTGATGCCTCTGATTTTGTACTTGACTGGCTTGATGTTTTCAAGAATTGTGGTCACACGAAGGAAGACCTTGTTAGACAATTTCGGTACAGTATTGAAAGATGGATATGAATCTCAGAGTCTTTTCATTAAATGGAGTTTACACTACAAATTATGCTGAAGAAATAATGAGTAACAATGCAGCCCAATACATTATTGCATGATTCTTAATGTTTTGTTGTTTTTATCTTTCTGTAATTGTCATTTTTGATAAAATTTTTGTTTTTAAAGTGCAAAAAAATCTGGCCCCTGATTCATAACTTCCAAAAGCCTGTGGTTAATCAAGGGTTGAATTAAAGTACTTTATATATTATATATATATATATATATATATATATATATATATATATATATATATATATATATATATATATACGAAAGCTTTCTGGAGTTGTCTTTGGAATATTTCTGTGTTGCTAAGGAGAGGTTTATTTAATCATGCATACATTCTCAAACTTGAGCAATTATAGAGGATAACTAATTTGACTGGCTGCAAAGAGGGTACTCAGGATTATGCACACACACATATACATATACTATATACTGTGTATATATTATATATATATATATATATATATATATATATATATATATATATATATATATATATATATGAACAGGTTACACCCATGAAAAAATTTGAAACAGCAATAAGATGAAAATACTTAGCATCTCCAGTGTTTCAATTTTCCTTCATGGCTGTAACTGTGTTCGTATAATCATCACATTTTTTTATTTCTTCATGATTTAAAATCAAATATATACATATATATATATATATATATATATATATATATATATATATATATTATATATAATAATAATATATATATAAAATATGTGTGTATGTATGTATGTAAACCTGAGTGAATTTTTGTATGTTTGTGCACCAGTACATATAGAAATCCAAAATGCTTGACTGACCTAGACAAAATTTGACGTGTGGTCATCTGACCTATTTCAAATAATAGGTTAGTTTTAAAGTTGTACCTTGGCCCCCCTTTTCCTTCCCCCATCCCCCTTCTTCCTTCTCTTTGTAACTTAAATGGTAAATAAATTCAGGTTTTATTATAACCCCATTTCATGTGCTGGAGACCAAAGAAATACATGATGAAAATTAGGTTTAGTGGGGATGTGTTTAGGTTTAGCATGGGATATGTTTAGGTTTAGGAGGGGTGTGTTTAGGTTTAAGGGAGTGTGTGCTTAGATTTAGTGGGGGCTGTGTTTAGGTTTATTGAGAGCGTATTTAAGTTTAGTGGTGGTATGTTTAGCATGAGGTGTGTGATTAGATTTAGTCGGGGGGTGTATTTAGTTTTAGTGAGGGGCTTGTTTAGGTTTAGGGGGATGTGTTCAAGTTTAGTTGGCGTGAATTTAGCTATAGTGAGGGTGGATGAGGTGTAGTGAGTGTTCAGGTTTTGCGAATGCTGTTTATTAGGCTTAGTGAGGGTGTGTTTAGGGTTGTTGGGAGGGAGGTTTTGGTTTAGTGGTGGATGTAATTAGGTTTAGTGGGGTGTGTTTAGGTTTAGTTTGGGTTTTATTTAGTTTGAGTAGGGGCGCATTTAGATTTAGTGGGTGTTGTGTGTTTAGGCTTAGTGGGGGTGTGTCCAGGTTTGGTGGGAGATGTGTATAGGTTTAGTGTGGGCATGATCTGGTTTAGTGGGGTTGTGTCTAAGTTTAATGGGGTGATGTGTTTAGCTTTAGTTGGGGATTGTTTTGGTAATATGAGGGTGTGCTTAGGTTTAGTGGGGATGTTTCAGTTAAGTGGAGGTATGCTTAGGTTTAGTGAGTGTGTGTTTTGATTTAGGGGGATGTTTAATTTTAGTGGGAGGTGTGTTTAGCCGTAGAGGCATGTTTAGGTTTTGGGAGATGATTTAGATTTAGCGATGAATGTTTAGGTTTAGGGAAGTATGCTAAGATTTAGGGCCGAGTTTAACTGAAGTAGATGCCATGTGTTTAGGTTTAGTGGGGGTGTGTTTAGGGTAAGTGGAGGATGCATTTAGGTTTAGTAAAAGAGGTGTTTATGTTTAGTGCAGGATGTGTTTAGGTTTGGTGGGATGGGTGTCAAGGTTAAGTGGTGGGTGTGTTTAGGTTATTGGAGATGTGTTCGGTTTAGTTGGGTCGTATTTAAGTTTAGTTGGGGATGTGTTTAGGCTTAGTGGGGATGTGTTTCAATTCCGGGGGTTTAGGTTTAGTGTTATGTGTAAAGGTTTCACACAGTGGTTGGTGTGTGTTTATGTTAGTAGGGATTGTATTTAGGTTTAGTAGGGATGTCTTTTGGTTTAGTGGGGATGCATTTTGATTAGGGGGCTTTTAGCTTTAGTTGGGGTGTGTTTAGGTCTAGTGGGGGCATGCTTAGTTTTGGTGGGGTGTGTTTAGCTTTATTATGGGGTGTGTGTGTTCAGGTTTATTGGGGTTGCATTTTAGGTTTAAGTGTGGTGTGTATAGGTTTAGCAGTGATGAGTTGAGCATTTAGTTTTAGTGAGGGGTGTGTTTAGGCTTTGACTTTGTGGGTGGTGCATATTTAGATTTAGTGAGGGTGTGTTCAAGGTTTAGTGGAGGTGTGTTCAGGTTGTAACTGAAAATGGTGATAATTGCTAGGAAAATCTTTCAATTGGGAATATGCATAAAGGAAAGGAAACCCCTTCTCCTATTAAATTGGACATGCACCAGTAGTCTGCATCTACAATTTAGATTGGAAAGCCCCTGTCAGCTTGAGCATGTGGAATATCTTTTTCCTGGGAAAGTGAGGACAACATTTTTCACAAAAGAATGATACTGAGAGATAATGCCAAATATCAGTGGCAGTGTTGTTGGACAATTGCAATGTTAATTTAGTAGATTTTTAGTGCAAAACTTATTTTTTTAAAAGGTTATAGAAGTGTTTACATTAATTAGGTATAATCACCCACTTGCCTTTGTTTTACCTGTTTCTAAAATAAAATTCTGTTGCATATTCTTAGCTTTAGATGCATTTTTTGGCATTGATAATGATGTTCTGTACAGCACAGTCTAACTCCTCACCCACTCAGTTCCTTTATTAAATTTATGGCTTAAGTGTGGTAAGCAGTCAATCCCCGGTGCATATAAGTATTTGCAGGGAATGTGTACTACCCAAACCCCCCCCCCCCCCCCTCCCCCCACCCCCCCCCCCCCCCCCCATGAGTAGCTGAAATCTGCAAATACTTGAAACCCCTCTAAAATTGTTTATAAACGCCTATTTTGATAGCTTAGACACCAAAAAACCTTCTAGAAACGCTTATACCCGAGTATTTCAATAGTTTTATCACAAAAAATGCATTTAGTCACAAAAATTATATGAAAGTACAGCAATTAGTGAATGTTTCCCTATGATAAATACCGCAAATAGACGAATTTCCATGAATAAAATGTCTATATATATTTCCTTAGAAAAATCCCTAAATAGGCTAGTTCGCAATCTGTCACCAGGAATAGACGGGGGTCAACTGTAATACTAATAGAATTACAGCTAGAGTATAAAATAATGTTCATCTTTCATTGTCTCTGCATTTTTGTTGCAGTAACCATTGAGAATTTTCAGGTCCCTTTTAGTTCATTTCATGCAACTTAAATTACATTGAACCCCTTGTATTCGTATTCGTTTTCTTGGTAATCATGGACTCACTTATTTGTGGATTTCTCTATGGACTGTTTCTACCCATTATTCATGGGAATTCGCATATTTGCAGTATTTTATATGAGAAATATCC
>NC_087205.1:67233474-67258348 GCF_015104395.2 Macrobrachium nipponense
ATGGAGTTAGACTATATCTGGCCCATGACATTATCCACCCTAGCCAGTCATTGTGGAGTTCACCCTGTATGCTTCTTGGAAAATCCAATGGTGGCGTCCGTTTCTGCACAAGCCAGTAACAATGCACATCAAGCTAGACTTTCGACCAGATGGTAGTTTACAATTAATTTTTATGGTGTACAGTAATCCCCCCGGATTCATGGAAGATGCATTCCAGTGGCCCCAAAACAGTTAAAATATGTGAATATTTGCTGCTCCCCTCTAATAGTGCTTATACGTAACTGCCTCACTTGAAAGTTCAAATACCAAATACTACATACTACTACTTTTATTATCATCCTTCTTCAAATATATGTACCTTAAACTATTATCCTATTACTGAACTATAATCTTTGACATAATATTATTAATATAATTTCAAAGTCCCTTAAACATTTTAGTACCCTTAAAAAATATAAAGTACATACTTTTACCCCTTCCAGTCAATGAGAGACGCACAGTGGGCACCATATACAAGTATAGGCAGTCCCCAGCTATGACGGGTTTCGGCTTACGACGTTCCGAGGTTTACAACACTTTTCAATATATTTTATCAGAAATTATTTCCAGGTTTATGACACGTTCCAGGGTTACGCGCGACTTACAATGCTTATCTGGCCGAAGAAATATGACTCCGAAAAATGCAAATAATCAATATTTGAAGGGTTTTTATGAAAAATGCAATAAGAATGCAGTTTACATAGTTTTTAATGCACCCACAAAGCATTAAAAGTAAGGTTTTCTTGGATTTTTGATGATGTTCTACCCTTCATGTCAATATGTAAAGATACTTGACAGGTTACACCCTTCCCCCAACTCCAAAGCTTTTAGAAGAGACTGGGGAAAAAGATGAGGGAAAACATTTATTGAACTAAATTCTTACTAATTCACTATATTTTCTTTAATGATGAATTGATATTTTGCTGTGTTTTACATTACTATTAATATTTGAAAATTAGTAAATCGTTCATTTATTATACAAAAAAATAAATGTGACATTTTTATAATAAAATAGTTGGGTAGATTACAGTTCAGTTGACCTGACCGTGTAACACCCATTTTGCCCGGTCCGTAATCCCTCCGCCAAGGTAAGTAGTTCTCGCAGCCGACCAAACCCGAACCCAACCCACAGGACCGAACCCGAACATGCATCAACATGAAAGCCGATTCTCTTCTTCGATATTTTAATCTTGCCCAACTAATCTTTAGGACCTCCAATTTAATTACAGTATTCTATATTTTCACCCTAACCCATGCCCAACTGAACTGTAAGAGCTCCATTTTTTTTTTTCCCTTCGATTCCTATTTTATTTCCCATGCTTGCCCAACTAATTTGCAGGAGTTCCATTTTTTTTTTTTCATTATTCGATATTTTGACTCTTGCCCACGATAGTTTTACCCGTTGCCAACATAATCTGTAGGAGATACATTTTTTCACCCATTTCGATATTTCTTTCCTTGCCCAACTCATCTGTATGACCTACATTTTTTTACATTCTTCGATACATATTTTCCAGGTACTAGTTATCCGCTAGGATAACTAGTACCTGGAACGGACCATGCCCGACCTTCCTCGCCCTTCAGTCTGTTCCTGCTTCTCAGCCAGTCAGTGCTTCGTCATAACTACCATGTCTTCTTCTGCCGAGAATTTGTCGTGTTCCGCAACACGTGGCGTGTTTCGCTGCCGCCGTTCCCGTCACGCTGGAAGACATATACATTTTGTGTCAAGACGAACGATCCTAGTTAGTTATTTAATGAAAACCAAATTCCCCTTGTTCAGTCATCTCGGAAAACACCGTCCCGCCAAGAAAGAAAAAAAAAAATCCTCTACCCAGAAGATTTGAACGACTCGGATTTCTCTTATTAAGTTTCTATATTTCTCGGACGACTAGCAACATCTCCAAGGGTAAGGTATCAATGTAAATGCACGTTTTATTCTAATTATTTTGCCAAAATTAAGCACGCCATTGTTATTCCGCTTTGCTGAAGTCAGGCACGCTCACACATCCGAAACATTCACGTTCGCTAGAAGTCCACGTGTTCGAACCGCAGCCAATGTATTCTCGGAAATATTCATTTTGTTTAGTTATCAGTAAGGATATATGGGTGCCAGCCATATTTATGGACAAGTTATATTGGTTAGATATTTATAATTGTTAACTAACTACACAGGGGGGTCCGGGGGGACGAAGCCCCCCCGGCCAGGTAAGACATGCAGACTTAGTTTGGTTAGGTCGGTTCCTTTGGTTAGGTAGCAATCATGTTAATATACTATACTGGGGGGTCCAGGGGGGCGAAGCCCCCGGCCAGGTAAGGACGTGGAGACTAACTATGGTTAGGTTTGGTTCCTTGGTTAGGTAGCAATCACTTAATATACTATACTGGGGGGTCCAGGGGGGCGAAGCCCCCCGGCCAGGTAAGGGCACGCGGCCAAAGTTTGGTTAGGTTGGTTCGTTTGGTTACGATCACCGGAGCTCCTACAGTTTAGTTGGAACAGGAGCTCCTACAGTTTAGTTGGAAACGGGAGCTCATACAGTTTAGTTGGCCACTGTTTTTTTTTGCTTGGGTTTCGTGGTTTTAGTGTTCATTGCCGTCGTTTGGTTAGCCTAACAACGGGGGACGGGACCTCCTACATTTTTGTTGGTACGTGAGCTCCTACAGTTTACTTGGCAACGGGTTTCGTCTGCTAGGGTTTTGTTGTTTTTCGTGTTCATTGTCGTCATCTGGTTTCCCCCACCCCCACCCAAAAACCCCGGTTTCCCAATGGCTTCCCCCTTACCGTTTTCATTTACTCGCATGTACTCCCCACCCACCCAAAAACCCCGTTCCCAAAAGGGTCCCCATTATCGTTTTTATAGGTTCGGGGTTTTTAAACGGGCGCCAAAACAAAGCGTCCGCCATCTTGTTTGTATTGCTCCGCCGATTCCATAGCAGACGAAACCCGTGGTCAACTGAACTGTAAAGCGCTCCAAATAGTTTTGTATAAACATATTTACCAAGTAATTACACAGCCTTTGAATGTGTACATATCTTTCCCTATCTGGAGCTCTAGAAAGGGACTGAAGGGAACAGCGACAGGGATGTGCCAGAATGCATCTTTCGTATCTATAGTTGTCCAAGTCTCTTTTAGAACAATTGAGTATTAAGTAATTACTTATTAAGCAATTACAGAATCAAAGCCCTCCTTCCTTCCCTCTGATGGTCATAGGACATAAACAAATTGAGCTGTTCACCTGTGCTGTACCTATCTTTCTGTATGGTGGGCGGGATCTGTTTCTCCTACCCAAAAAAAAAAAGAGCTAATGCGGTTTTCAATTTTTAACTGCTGCGCGAGTTTGAAACTATTGCTGTGTAATTAGTTGGTAAATATGTTTATAAAACTATTTTATTATAAAAATGTCACATTTATTTTTTTTTGTATAATAAATGAACGATTTACTAATTTTCAAATATTAATAGTAATGTAAACACAGCCCAAAGAAATTTGACAAAATTAGTAACAGTATAATTCTTTGAGAAATTAGGAATACAACTGACAGCCTACCTAGACTACTGGTCAATCTGGGGCCCACAAGAAAAGTGGGCTTGAAAAACCTAAGAGCAGTGGTCAACTGACTACAATCAAAAGGTTTTACAATAAACTGGCAAAATCCCAACTTACACCCAGCTGACGCTTTGAGTAGCTGGGACTGTGCTGGGATACTTTTCACGGGCTGTTGTCTCTCCCCATCATACTCAGAACAGAATATGGCAAGTCCTCAAAACATGCCTTGCATAGCTCAGAGTTTCCACAGTTTCCAAATAGTAATTAGAATGTATGATGGGTTTGCTGCCATTTGCATCAACAATAAATCCAATAGTCAGATTACAACAAGTGAAATTAAACAATTTCTAGCTATCGCATGCAACAAACAAATATGCGAAATCGACCTCATCAAAAGATTAAAAAGTTGGGGAGATACGTAGCCTTGATCGCGGAAGGAATCTCTGGTGACACAGGTCACCCTGACTCACCAGTCTATAAAAGTAACAATACAAAGAGGTTGGGAAGAAATTGGGAGGATCGTCAGGTTGCATGGAGGTCGTCAGCTACTCAATTGTCATATCAGTTTCCTGGAGCTGATGGCTGCCTTTTTGTTTCTTTAAAAAAAAAATCTAATCAAGGGACTGGGATGAGTCTCACCTCTTCTCAGTATAACAGTGCTAGCCATCCTTTGATGATGCAAGCAAGGAAGTGGCACTTGTCTTCAATTCACCTTACGGGATCTCTCTATGTAATAGTACACTCCCTATCAAGGAAAACGACAGCCTCAACAGAGTGGATGTTAGACAACAACTCTTTTTAGAAAATAGCCAACATGCTTCCACAACTGGAAGTGAACCTGTTCACTACATATGAGAATCACAAACTACCAGTCAAGCAACAGCAAGAGATCCCTTCCTACAAGACTGGAACAAATAGAGGGCAATGTACTTTTTTTCCTCCATTGTTCCAGATTTCAAAGGAGTTGAGCAAACTACTAACCTTCAAAGGAGCAGCTTGCTTAATAGTCCCAAATTAGCCAAACAGGCATTGGTTCCTATTATTTTAACAATGGGTGAAGAGAAAAATTCCAATACCATCTGCTGCTTTATCTCAATCAGTAGGAAGGAAAGTCGTTTAAGGATTCTCCTTCTGAGCTGAGATCTTAATGGTTGGAGTTTTTAAATATCCACCGTGAAAATAACTCGCCTGACATTGCTAGGTACCTGGTGCAAAAACTACAGGCTTCATATTGTATCTGACATACATTCCAGCACTATGGAAGGAAGATATGGTTAGATTATATCCGTACCAAGAGCCCAGTCAGAAACTCTAGAGAAACAATTTTAACTTTTCTTATCTGTTTTGAAGTCAAATACCTTACAGTTACAATAATCATGACATACAAGGCAGCATTAATGGAACCATTGACTTATGAATTCGGGATTGACTCTAGTATAGAAGTTGTCACTTCCCTTCTGAGGTCCTTTGCACTACAAAGACCCCTCTCAAAAGGTTTCAATTATTTAGTCCCTGAACAACGTGCTTAAACTTCAATCAGACCCTCAATGCAGCGGACCTGAATCATCTTGATTGCATTAGTATCAGGAATTCGTATTAGCAAACTGGGTTCTCTTACACGGGGATAATACGTCATGAAAATGGCTGACCATCAATTATTATTGTCCTATAGCCAAGAATGAGATTCCTTTAAGAAGGAAATCTCCTATTCTAAGTAAACTAGATTTAGCAGACAAAAGATTATGCCCAGTTCACACTTATGGTTTATCTAGAGGTCACGGCAGACATCCCAAAAGGTCCATTTTTACCTACACTCTAGCAACACTACTGCCACGAGCTCGAAAAATTCTGACTACACTGTGTAGTGGTAGGTGGCATGGATAGTCTTGGCCCAATGACGCTACAGCAGCAAACCATGGGTCTTCCTAACAAGCAGGTATGCTTGCTATCACTGGGGAAGGTTTGACAATACCGCAACCATACCCAGCATACTTAGAGAAGTCACCACAATACTTCACCCTAAAAAACACAAGTTCACACTTAGTTTCTTGTTCTTTGCTACCAAACCTAAAAGTATCTGGAATAAAGAATGGGGACTTGAAACTTGTGGCTTAACCCTGGACCAAAAATGTTTTTGGGTTGTTAGGATTAAAATTCAAAGAGCTTTTCGTCACCTGTCAGTTTCTTTGTAAAGCTACTTGAGGATAAGACAGAGACTACACTTGGGGGGGGGGGGGGGTGGGGGGGGGGGGGAGAAAAAAAAAAAAAAAAAAAAAAAAAAAAAAAAAAAAACAGGTTTTGACGTAGCAAAAATACCAAATTTGTAACTACATGTAATTTGTATTTTTCATAACTAACAAAACCTGAGGGTCTTAACATGATATTGTTAAGATACAATAAAGTTTTATACATACTTACCTGGCGATATATACTTAGCTATAGACTCCGTCGTCCCGACAGAATTCAAAAACTCGCGGCACACGCTAGGGCTGGTAGGTCAGGTGATCTACCATTCCCGCCGCTGGGAGGGTGGCGGAATCCCAAACCATTCCCGTTTTCTGAGCCAGATTTTCTCTTACACCTGTCTCCTGAGGGGAGGCTGGGTGGGCCCTTTAATCGTATATATCTGCCAGGTAAGTATTGGTATAAAAAACTTTATTGTATCTAACAATATCATTTTTATACATGCAGACATTACCAGGCAGATATATACTTAGCTGATTGACACCCTTGGTGGAGGCGAGAGACAGCTATATATATAAACAAAATTCTAATAACGGGAAACAACAATTGTTGTAGGATATCAATCTTGGTTCTTACCTGTTTGGGCTGAAGACTCATGATTACTGTCATTTAGTCTGCCTGCCTCAAGAGCTTCAGTGAGGTAAACCACCTATGACCGAACAGCCCTTCTGGATCATGTCAATGGGGGCTAGCCCGCTTACGCGACAGAACCTGCATGGATCGTACCAATGGGGCTTACGCGCTTACATGACAGAGCCTGACCTGTATCTTATCAATGGGGGGTGGGGGCTAGCCCTCTTACATGACAGAGCTTTAGGCTTTACATAATGCACAACGAGGAGACCAAAAGTTAATCCCGACCACCTGACCTTCCTAACCATGTTAAATCTAAGAACTGAAAAGGGTTCTTCCTATACCCTCTTTCAGTCAACCATGAAAAACCAAACACCATAATGTTAAAATTACATAACCTAACTAATTAGGATTAACCTCAGCTCCTCCTCCCAGCACTAAATCCGCGGACACATATGCTCCCAGTGAAAAGCAATTCTCATAAGTAACTCTCACATCCTTTAGATAGTGAGAGGCGAACACTGAGTTACACTTCCAATACGTGGATTCAATTAGATTTTGAAGGGACCACGTTTTATGAAAAGCTATTGAGGTTGCTATGGCCCTCACTTCGTGTGCTTTTACCCTGAGGAGTTTTAAATGTTCTTCACCACATTTAAGATGCGCTTCCTTAATAACGTCTTTAATGAAAAAACGTAAGGGCGTTTTTTGATATTGGTCTTGTAGGATCCTTGACCCGAACACCAAAGACTTTCCTGCGTTACCTCCCAAAAGAGACTTTTCTTTGTAAATAAAATTTTTAAGAGCGCTCTACTGGACAAAGGGTCTTCTCCTTTTCTTCCCCCGTAAGAGAAGAGAGTGCCTTCACTTCGAAGCTTCTAGGCCACGGTTTTGATGGGTTTTCGTTCTTGGCTAAGAAGAGAGGCTTAAAAGAGCAAATTGCAGCCTCCTTCTTAAACCCCACTCTGCCCTCTAACGCTTGAAGTTCACTCACCCTTTTTGCCGTGGCTAAGGCGAACAGGAATAGAGATTTCCTCGTCAAATCCCTAAAAGAAGAATTATTGGAAGGTACGAATCTTTCAGACATCAAATAATGCAGCACTATATCCAAGTTCCAACTGGGATTTTATTATTCTGACTTTTTGAGGTCTCGAAAGACCTAATAAGGTCATGTTAGATCCTTATTGTCCGACAACCTCCAGACCCCTATGCCTAAACACCGAGGCCAGCATACTTCTATACCCCTTGATCGTAGATACCGCTAGGCCACACTTTCTTCTAAGGTAAAGAAGAAAATTTGCAATGTCGGTTATAGAGGTACTGGAAGAGGATAGCTCATGCGTCCTGCACCATCTTCTAAACACTTCCCACTTCGACTGGTACACCCGTAATGTGGATGGTACTCCTGGCTCTTGCGATTGCTTTTGAAGCTTCGCGAGAAAAACCCCTCGCTCTAACGAGTCCTTCGATAGTCTGAAGGCAGTCAGACTTAGAGCGGGGAGGTTTTTGTGATACCTGTCGAAGTGGGGTTGTTTGAGGAGATCGCTCCTTAGTGGGAGCGATCTGGGAAGATCCACTATCCACTCCAGCAACTCTGTCACCCAATCTAGGGCTGGCCAAAAGGGAGCGATCAAAGTTAATTTCGTTCCCTCTGAGGAGGCAAAACTTTCTTATTACTTCCCCTACCAGTTTGAAGGGGGGAAAAGCGTACCCGTCTATTTCCCTTCCAATCCATGAGGAGACCGTCTATCGCTATTGCTCTTGGATCCGCGATGGGGGAGCAATAATTCTCCAACCTCTTGTCAGTTGGTTGCGAACAAGTCTACGTTCGGCCTTCCCCATAACCCCATAACTGATCGCACACTTGAGGGTGGAGAGTCCATTCGGTGGGGAGCACTTGGTCTCTTCTGCTTAGCAGATCCGCCTCGAACATTTCTCTCTCCCTGAATAAATCTCGTTAGAAGAGAGATCTGCTTCTCTTGCGCCCAAAGCAAACAAACAACAAACTCCCTCGCTGTCTCGTAAAGGGAGAATGAATGAGTTCCCCCTTGTCTTCCTGATATATGCTAGGCTGTCGTGTTGTCTGAATTGACCTGAATGATCGATCCTAATATCTGTTCTTGAAAGTGCAAGAGAGCTAGGTGAATGGCTTTCAGTTTCCTTTTTGTTTATGTGCCAGGACACCTGAGCTCCTTCCCAGGTTCCCGACACTTCTTGCGAATCCAACGTTGCTCCCCACCCTACGTCCGATGCGTCTGCAAACAACGCTCGGAGAGGGCTCTTTATGTGCAAGGATATTCCTTGACCGAGTTTCTTCGGGTCTAACCACCACCGAAAGATCTTGTTTGACCTTGTCCGTTATCCTGAATGACTCTTCGAGGTCCTGGGAACTTTGATCCCAGTTTCTCCTTCAGATAATACTGAAGGGGTCTTAGGTGCAGTCTCCCTAGGGAAACGAACTGCTCCAACGAGGAATGGTTCCCAGCAAACTCATCCACATCCCTCGCAGAACAATGCTCTTTCCCTAGAAATCCTGACACCTTTTGTAAGGCAGCGCTCTATTCTCTCTGTTGACGGAGACGCTAGAAAACCCCGAGGAATCCATCCGAATCCCCAGATAAACTATGTTCTGCTGGGGATCCAGCTGGGACTTCTCGAGGTTGACTAGGAGTCCCAATGACTGCGTCATCTTTAATGTTACCGAAAGGTCCTCCAGACACTGTTGCTTCGACTTTGCTCGTATTAGCCAGTCGTCCAAATACATCGAGATTCTGATCCCCTCTAAATGTAGCCAATGCGCCACATTCCTTAGGATACCCGTGAAGACTTGCGGGGCCGTCGAAAGTCCGAAGCAAAGCGCTTGAAATTGAAACACTCTTCCCTGTGACATGAATCTTAGGTATTTCCTTGATGCGGATGAATTGGCACATGGAAAAATATGCATCTGAAGGTCCTGGGATACCATCCAGTCCCCTGGACGAAGAGCAGAAAGTACAGAGGAAGAGGTCTCCATCGAGAACTTCTTCTTGATCACAAAGACGTTCAGCGCACTTATGTCCAAAACCGGCCTCCACCCGCCCGAGCTTTTGGTACCAGGAATAGACGGTTGTAGAAACCTGGTGAATGGAGATCTTGAACCGGTTCTATTGCCCTTTTCTGCAACATAAGTTCTACTGCTTGCAGGAGAGCTTGGCTCTTGACAGGATCGTTGTATCTCGCTGTTAAACTCCCTTGGAGTTCTTGTTAAGGGTTAGGATATTCCTGAAGGGGATGAGGTATCCTCTCTCGAGGATCGAGAGGGTCCAGCTGTCCGCCCCTCTCTTCGCCCAGACTCTGGCAAAGTTTGACAGTCTGGCGCCTACCGCTATCTGGAGGACTTCTTTCTTCATTTTGCTTCCTGCAGGTCTCCTGGAGGTCTTCCTCTGGTATCCGGTCTTCTACCTCTAAAAGGGTTCTTGAGGAGGAAGAGGCTCTCGAAAGGGCTGCTGAAGAGGTGCTTTATCCTTCTTTTGAAAGGAACCGCAGGCTTGAACCTCTTTGCTGACTGTGTCAGTTAAATCCTGTGTGGCTTTTCCAGCTAATGATTTTGCTACATCCCTCATCGTGTCCTGTGGGAAAAGGTGGTTCGAAGTGGCGAATATAGCAAGGCCGACCTCTGTAGAGGAGATACTGACTTGGACAGGAAAGACCCATACACTGCTCTCTTTTTCAAAACTCCCGATCCAAAAAGAGCAGCCACTTCACCGAACCGTCCATACCGCTCTGTCCAAGACAACGATAAAACACACTCGATAATTCTTCCATCGTGACAAATTCGGGATCTTGGGCTCTCTTCGCAAGGGCTCCCAAAGCCCAGTCCATAAAATTGAATACTTCGAGCGTCCTAAAGAGTCCCTTTAGTAGATGGTCCAGTTCACACATCCCCAAGTAGCTTTTGCTGATAGTAGAGCGCGCCTCCTTGAAGAATCTACTAAGGAAGCGTAATCTCGCTGCCTGATGAAGGCAGTCCTAAGCCCATAGGTTCCTGGGTATCGTACCATCTTCCAGGTTTACCCGTCAACTTTGAAGGAGGGCATGAAAAAACAGTCTTGCCCGCCTCTCTTTTATTCTTAAGCCATTCTCCAAATCCTTTGAACGCTTTTTTCATACTAAGGGCTGGACGCATTTTTACAAATGAGGATGCTTTTGGAGACTTCGTGCTCGATAGCAAAGATCCTAGGAGAGGGCGGATCCGCTGGTTGAAGCTTATCTCCGAACTCCTGCAACAACAACAAGGACAATCTCTTATAATCAGAGACTACTACATCCACAGATAATTCTTCATCCGAGACTTCTTCTAAGTCTCCGGCTGTCGGGGATCCTTTCGGAGAAGAGCGGTTCTTAGTTGTCGAGGGACTTCTGTCAAACGAAGAAGAACGTCGTCCGTGTGACAAATCCTTGCTACTACAAGGCGCAATAGAGTTCTTAAACGCACGAGATCTTCTCTCAGGCACCTGTTTCCTACCAGGTGAAGGGCTCCTACTCTCCGAAGAACTCATAAAGTGCGAAGGGGTCTTACTCTGACCTAAGCTCGTACAAGGAGCCTGGCGCCTACTCGACTCCTGACGCCTGTCGACTCCTGGCGTCTGTTAGAACTCCTGGCGCCTACCCGACTCCTGACGCCACTGCTCGACTCCTGAAGCCTGCTTGATTCCTGGCGCCTGCTTGGACTCCTGCGCTTGTCGTGACTCCTTGTAGGCTCTTGACGCCTCTCAAGACTCCTGGCGTCTGTTAGGCTCTATACGCCTGTGATATTCTTGGCGCCTACTAGGCTCTGTCACTCTATGTTTCTAACAAGCTCCCTGCTTCTTAGGCTCTTGACGCCTATCCTGATCTCAGAAGAGGAGTCCGATCCTGACTTCTCCCTTAAGAGACGGTAGCTGACCGCTTGCTCGGCGAGCGGCTACCGCTGGGAACTTTCTTCCTATAGATAGGAGAGGATCGTTTAAAGGGAGACGGAAAGGGGAGAGAGTCTCTCCGGTGACGAGCGCCTGCTAGAGTGAGAAACTTCTCTCCTACCAGGAGAAAATTTTGATCTCTTCACTGGAAGGGAGGAGTCTTTCCTTCGAGACGAATCCTATGTAGAGCGCCTACCAAGGAGGATATTTGCTCCTGTAGATTAAGCAGGAAAAGCTTTGTCGGATCTTGAGGCGCTGGAGACGGTCTTCTCACCCTCTTACTAGTCGAAGGAAAATCCTCTGGAAATCGCTCTGGGCTTGAATCAAAAGCGTCTCCTTTCAGCGCTTACCCACGAGACTTCGAAGCAGAGCTCCATCCACGCCTGACGAGGAGGAGTCCGACGACGCAGAAAAAACACTCTTCCAGGGATGCCTTTTTCTACGGCTATCCAAGGCAGCCTGGGTCGTTACTTCAGGTTCTGCCGAAGGGACGCCTGATCGTTGGGGATGCTCCACATCCTCCCTGCGGCTTTTGACATTCCTCCTCCCCTGGTCCTGGGAGTTTGGAAGCGGTCTAGGCCTAGGAGACAATGCGGAGCCGATCAGACGCCCCCCCCCCTCCACTGCACTGGGGTCACTGTATTCACTGACACTCTTACCTTGTGTTTCCATAGCTTTAAGCTGCTCCTGAAGCTCCTGATCGAGGATCTCATTTTTTCCATTTCTGAAAATGAATCCTTAGATTCAACACAGGGAGAAGGGGCTGAGGTTATGGGAGAAACATCATCTAGTTTGTTAATTTCTGATTCAGGCTCAAAAGAACAAGATCTACTCGAGCTTCTAGCTGACGCTTTCCTAGCTCTATCCTTCTCTCTTTTCTTAATATAAGAAGCTAAATCCTTCCATCCTTGCTCCGAAAGCCCTTCACATTCAGCACAAGTTCTATCAAACGCACATTCAGACCCTCTACATTTACTACAAAGCGTATGAGGATCTACCTCTGCTTTAAACAACCTAGTTCTGCATTCTTCCCTTGCACAAACCCTAAACTTAGGTGTTACTTTAACTTCAGCCATCTTAATAGAAAAAACCAAATCCAAGTCCTAATCCAGTCCAAAATAAGCGTATGCCAATCCCGAGAATAAACAAGAGTACTTCACCAAATGAGTCCAACCAATTCTCGGCAAATGAGCAGAATTCCAATCAGGAGAGACCAAACAACAGTTGTTGCCGGCCTCAGCGACAGAGAAAATCTGGCTCAGAAAACGGGAATGGTTGGGATTCCGCCACCCAGCGGCGGGAATGGTAGATCACCTGACCTACCGGTAGCGTGTGCCGCGAGTTTTGAATTCTGTCGGGACGACGGAGTCTATAGCTAAGTATATATCTGCCTGGTAAGTCGCATGTATAAAAATTAGGATTTACTAGCGCCAAGCTGGAAACCGGTAGAATTAAAATTACACTTGTGAGATCCAGGGACTATTGGCATCTATACCAGGTCACGGGGCATGTATACCCAGAATGCCCGCGGCTACCTATGACCCACCAGTTATATTTCTAACCCAGTTTAGACTGCTAGAGGGGTGGTTCGAGGTGGGCCTTTGCCTATTAAGACCTCAGGTTTGTTAGTTAAGAAAAATACAAATTAGTTACAAATTTGGTATTTGTTCATATACGGAACAAACCTTCGGTCTTAACATTAGGATAGACTTACTTATTGGAGGGAGGTAAGTCTCTACAACTGACTGGGAGTTTGCCACCTTATCCATTTCCGAATATATAGGGAAATTCTAAGAGAATGGACAATGAACCTAGAACCAAAGATATAAGCGAATCTATTGTGGTTTCCCTCACTGGGTGTTGATACCATTCTATGGTTTACTCTTGTCCCTTGCAACTGGATCCACCTTCACCCCTCTTTTCCCTATTATCTAGAGGGGTGTGTTGCTACTGAAAAGTATATCATAACCTAAGATAGCTTCACAGTATGGCTGACCACCTCACCTGCATCTAGTCCGTTCCAGCACATGACGGTACTCTCCTTCATATTGCCCGTAGTTAAAGGAGTAGGAAGAAAGTAGTAAAGAAAAAAGACCAGTCATCCCATTCATTCTACTTTCATACCTTCATCTTAGACTAGACGCAAACTGACCCGCCAGGGGTACTGGATGAGCTATATCACTTGTTGGGCCGCCACCACTGGACCCAAGGAAAAAAAAAGTGTCCTAGGATCTATGGGCAATGTCTTTCAAATAAAAAGAGGTGAAAGTTGTTTGGCATTTCCACACACCAGCTTTCAGAATTCTATCCACAGACATGTTCTTCTTAAAAGCCAGAGAAGCACTCAAGCCCCTGATGTCATGAGCTCTCACTCCCACTTGGCTATCTGACCCTCTGTCTTCTGCCATATAAGCATCTCTGATCGTCTCCCTTAGCCAAAACGATATTGTATTCCTGGACACTTCCTTCTTGTTCCGTCCTGTACTTACAAACAACCTCCGGCACCCTGGCCTGAGGTGCCTTGTTCTTCTTAAGTACTCCCTTAGTGCCCTGACGGGGCACAGAAGCATCTCATCTTTGTCATTGTCTACAAAGTCTGCCAAGGAAGGTATGGTAAAGGAGTCGAATCTGCCGTCTACTATTGTTGGGTTTTGGGTCTTGGCCACGAATTCTGGGACAAACTCAAATACCATTGACCTCCAACCTCTCGAGTGCTTTATGAGATATGACAGGCCATGTAGCTCCCCCACCCTTTTGGTTGAAGCCAGGGCCAATAAGAAGACTGTCTTCAGGGTCAGGCTCCTATCCGTGGACTACCTTAGTGGTTCGTAGGGGGGTTTTGTCAGACTACTCAATACCATGGTCAGATCCCAATCTGGGGCTTTTAGCTCCTTTGGTGGACATGACTGTTCAAAGCTCCTCATCAGCATGGCCAACTCCCATGAAGACGAAATGTCCACTCCTTTCATTCATAAGACTGAGGCTAGAGCCGCCCTGTACCCCTTCACTGCAGATACAGACATATGCTTTTCTGTTCTGAGATATATCAGAAAGTCTGCTAACTGCTGAATAGTGGTACCAAGTGGAGACAAATTCCCTCTACGACACCAATCACAGTATGCTGACCACTTTCCTTCTTCACCGACTGGTGGTACCTCTCCATGTGCGGCTGACACAGTAGGTTGCTCCATGAGGGTAACTCTCTCGGCACATCTATTAGGAGTTCCAGTAGGTCTGGAAACCACTCTGCCTTCAGCCATAACGGAGCTACCAGGGTTATCTTGAGGTTCTGAGACCGCATTACCCTGTTCAGAACCTGACGGATTAGACAAAATGGAGGAAATGCGTACACGTCCAGATTGTCATGGAGGAAATGCGTACACGTCCAGATTGTCCCAAGGGTGTTGTAGCGCATCTTCTGCTACTGCCTCTGCGTCTGGGACTACCAAACAATACACTTACAACTTTTTGTTGTACCTGGTTGCGAATAGGTCTATGATCGATCCTTCCCACAACAGAGCATCCTGTCCACTACCTGTTGGCCACTATGTTTCTTTTTCCCGGATATACCTGGCCCTGATGTCTAACCAGGTTCTCTACTGTCCCCTATGATGAAGTTGAACTGTCATCACATGTAACTGCCCGAGAAACTAGGCCTCCTTGTTGTTTATATAAGCTACTACTGTGGTGTTGTCTGACATCAATACCACTGAGTGTCCCTTTACTCTCTCCCTGAATTCCTGTAGAGCTAGAAACGCTGCTTTTAACTCCAGCACGTTTATATGGAGTTCTCTGTCCTTGCAACTCCATTTTGCTGACACCATCAACTCCTCCATATGGGCTCCCCAGCCTTCTAGTGACGCATCCGAGAACCAGCAAGAGGTCTGGAGAGGATTGTTGAAGGGGGACACCCACTGTCAGATTGTCGTCGTTCACCACCACAGCAAGTCTTTCCTCACTTCTGCCGACCAAAGGAATTTTGCTTCGTTCGGGTGATCTACTATTGGTGACCAAAACTCCTTCATACCTCCATTGTAGGGACCGCCGAAGGTGTAGCCTTCCTTGTGGTACTAGCTTCTCCAGGGAGGTTAGGATTCCAGTACCACCTGCAACTGTCTTGCTGGCTGTGTTTGTTTTTCCCAGAAAGGCATTCACCACTTGTTTGCATTTCTCTATTCTTTGGTCTGTCGGGAATACTTTGGCTTCTGTTGTGTCTATAACCATTCCCAGATACTCCAAACGTTGACTTGGATCCAACTGCGACTTCTCCTGATTTTATCACAACTGTGACAAAGCTGCAGGAGGGTCGCCCTGTCCCTGAGTAATTTCTCCCTGGACTTTGCTATCACCAGCCAATCGTCCAGATACCTTATTAGCCTGATCCCCTGAGCATGCACCCACGTCGACACGAGAGTGAACACTCTTGTAAAATCTTGAGGAGACGTTGTCAATCCGAAGCACAGGACCTTGAATTCGAAAGCTTTCCCTGCAAGACTGAAGCTGAGAAATTTCCTTGAAGACTGATGGACTGGTATCTGAAGTATGCGTCCTTTAGATCGAACTGTCAGCATAAAGTCCCCGATCCTGATGCTTGTAGAAACCGTTTTTGGGAGTTTCCATCTTGAAACTGGTTTTCCTTATAAACAGATTCAGAGTTGACAGGTCTATTACTGTCCTCCACTCCCCGTTGGCTTTGGGTACCAGGAAAATCCTGCTGTAGAAGCCTTTTGACGGACTGTATACTTGTTCCACAGCTCCTTTTTCCATCATCTTCTTCACTTCGTCCTGCAGAATAATGGCCTTCTGAGATTCGTGGGCATAAGTGACGTGGGGTAATGGCTGATCTGTCCGGGGCGGGGTTACCTTGAACGGGATCAAATACCCGATCCTGAGAACATCCACCACCCACTGCTCTGCCCCTAGTTCCTGCCACACCTTCCAGTGATTTGCCAGGCAACCCCCCACTGGTGTGGCCGAGATGTGAGAGGCACCCATCCTATCTTCTTGAGCCTCTCCCTCTTCCCCTACTGCCCCTCCCTCTGTTATTTCTACTGTGAAAGGGCCGATGAGTTAGCCTCTTTGAGGGTCTTGTGGCTATTAGGGATGTTATGTCTCACTGTCTTCTTCCGAGACATTTGCTGCTGTCTTCCCTCCAAAGGAGTAAGCTTGACTGTTAGACGTTTTCCAACTGCCTGCTGCACCAAACCTATCGTTAGCGTCCATCCTTCTTCTATCTATCGCCTCTTCCAGTATGACCTCTGCAACAGCAGTTGCGACTCCAAGATATCCCCATTCCATTGTCGCTAACAGGGAATCCAAATCCACAGTGCGGCTTAGTCTAAGCCAACGCTGCATCTCTCCTCCCCTTAGCAGGATATTTGCCCAAAACATTGGCACTTACGTTTGTCAGGTACGCAATCGCCTTGGAACCTGACTGTAGTAATCTAATGAACAATGATTCATCCACTACTTTTCTTGTCACTTCCAAGGATGCAATCTTCGCCACTGCTGTTGACCAAAGATCTAACCAAGAAGCAGCCTGAAAGACAGAAGAAGCTGTTGCTTTCTAACGTAGCAGCCTCTTGGTACGTCATCGAAGGGCACTCCATTTTAACCTGATCCAGGTTAATCCAGGCCTTAATCTTACAACATTAGGGTTCACTTGTCTAGACAGCAAAGGGACCTTCGGTGTCGTATAATATTTCCTTTGCTTCATCATTGGAGGGGGAATAAATTTAAATGATCTATTAGATCTTAAGGAATTATCCCTTCCTGCAATCTTTGCGTTTACATGTTGCAAGACAGAATCAGCATGACTCGAACAAGGCAATTCATACGACACCTTGGTATCCCTTTTTAATCCAAATGCCATGTCAATTCCAGGCGGAAGCATACTGGCCGGTGTTTCTGTCTTCTCCGAAAGGTTATTGAATTAACTAATCAAATCAATCACCTCTGCATACGAGGCCAGAAACTCTTGGTTTTCTCCTTCCTCCGGCTCTAATGTACCATTCTCCGTCACAAGGGATGTTGTCTCGCCCCTATCTTCTGACAGACGGCCCGGAATTCCACGGCCGCCTGCCCCTACGGCCGCGGTCTCTTTGATCTTTGCTGGCCGCCGTTGGCTCGATCCCTAATAGTCAGCAGGGGAACGAGAACGCCTCACTCTTTCTCTGCTCACGGATCTAGAGCGAGAATCTCATCTAGATCTCCAAGATGAAGGCTCCCTTAAGACAGATATAACTTCGTCTCTATTAGTATTGGTATCGTTTACGAGCGTCGGAGAACTCGGCCTCGACCTTTCATCCAGACGGACACTGCCTTCCACGAACGTATCCGCCGAGGTTGCCAACTCCCTATTCTTTGTACTTTCAATAGGAGCCTTATTGTCCTTCGTACGTATTTTGAATGGCCTTACGGGCGAAACTGGGACCTGCATTCTATCCTCTGCTGCACCTTTCGCCGCCAACGTCGATTTTACCAGCGGTATCATAGTTTTTGCGATCCGAACTGGCAACTCTGCATCGGCCGCTAGTCCGTCGACCGTCGCCTCTCTCGCTTGTTCGGATTCTTGCGAACGGCTTCGTCTGCTAGCCTTGTGCTTACTAGCCACTGAATTCCCGACCTTCCTGCTGACTTGGATACAACAGTCTTGGTCTGAAGATGAAGAAGAATTGATTATTCTCCTCTTAGCCCGAGGATCAGTCGCGAACTCCCGAAACCTCCTCCAACGCTTGACTGGCGCTCACCGTGACGTTATCGGACTTAGCGATGACGCCGAACTAGAGGAAGAAGACGAAGAAGGCAAATCACACTTTTTCTTTTTGTCTCTCTTATCCATTCTCTTCTCTATATCCTGTAATTTCTGCATTACAGTCTGCATTGTCGAGTCAGAAGGCATATTAGAGTCTGGGTGCAGCGAAATAGGCCGAGAAGCAGTCTGTGACGTCATCACGCCTGCCATATCGGTGTGTGGCGTATGTTGTGACATCATCCCTCTCGTAGGGAGAGCCTGTGAGGTTTCTGCTGGCAACCGCACGTTTGCCGCCAAACTACCTCCCACGTTCTGCATCGCTGTAAACATAGAGTTTGATGGCGTAGCCGCGGCATTAATTCCCATAAATTGCAAGCCAGGGGGATGAGGACCATTCAGCATTGCCGGACCCTGCTGGAACCGTGACACCATATAATGCGCAAGCAAACCATCCAAGGTTGGTACGCCTGGTAGGCCTAGTGCTGACCACGTACCATCCAAACTATGCGCTTCGGGAGCAGGAGCCTGGAACAAAGATGGCGGTGCTCCCCCTCTACTTGCTGGGAACAAAGGAGAGTGCATATTATTCATAACATTACCCAAGGCCCCTCCTGACGCTTCCGATACTGAACCGCTAGGAGAAACCGAAGGGGTATGGGACAAATCAAAAGCAGGTGGAGAAATATATGGAGCAGCCTGGTTTATTGCCGATACAAAAGAAGCCGGTAAGGTTTGGTCATCCAAAGATGGCGTCACCACCTTCCTTATGTATTGGCTTTTCTCATAGAACTTTTTCCACTGTTCCACCGACCAACCGCGACAAACAGAACATGGATTAGTAATCGTAAATATGTTTTCCCTGCACCTACTACACGTTGGATGAGGATCCCTCGACACCGAAGTTAGAAATCTGGAACATTGAAAGCCACTGACTCCTGGGCATTTCCTTTGTCTCCTTTTCGAAACGGCAGATGATCCCGATGTTGAGGCAAAATTCTCCATCATACCACTTATACACTCTTCACTCACACTAAGCACACTCGGAGAAAGAAAAGGTAATAAGAAATGAAAAATGAAATGGATAAAAAACAAGCAAACTGAAAAACCGGCTTTAAATCAGATAGACAGTAAAACGTCTTATCTTAAAGGCGGTAGGAAAATAACTGGTGGGTCACAGGTAGCCGTGGGCATTCTGGGTATACATGCCCCGTGACCTGGTATAGATGCCAATAGTCCCTGGATCTCACAAGTGTAATTTTAATTCTACCGGTTTCCAGCTTGGCGCTAGTAAATCCTAATGTTAAGACCTCAGGTTTGTTCCGTATATGAACAAACCTATTTCTGGGCTCAGTTCGTGTCGCTGCGCGAAATATCCTTTAATCCATTATTTCTAAGGTAAATGATCTAACAAATACCAGAGAATAAACAAAATAAAAAAAAAGGTCAGTATAACTGACTCGCTCACCCTCCAGGAGGGCGTTGGTATGAACACTAGGGCGAGTGAGACCACTACCACGAACCTCTTGCCAATAGAAATCTCCCACAACAAAACCCCACAAGAGGAGAGCCGACCCACAGAACGGGGCAGCAACTACTACTACTCCAACCCAACGCTAGGACTGCCGCGCCTCTGGTGGCCATCCTTTAAGTTAGACCCGAACCCGCGAGACGTTAATTTTGATCTCTCTGTGTTTTCGTGCCTTTTTTCGAGGATTTTTACTTATCATGGAGCGTTCAGCCATCGCATCAGCTAAGTTAAGTATTCCGAAAGGTTCCTACTTAGTTTTTTCCTACCTTGAGTCAGTATTTGCCATTTTTTAGGTAAAAATGCTGATTCTCGGCCGGAAGCATGGCAGCATTGCTCTGCCTCGTGGCGGGTTCGTTCTTGGTCTCCCATACCTAGAACCTTCCCCTTATTTTTACGTCTCTATACCTGTTTATGAATATTATGTTAGGGGATCCAGCCTGCATTGGTTTTATGTCATGCATGTATGTCTTTCTTTACCTTGCTTAGGCATTATCTCTTCTATCCAGACCCTAGCCATAGCTCTTAGTGTTGGCCCAGGCTAGCTTTGAGTGGTAGACTTTCTCTCGGGTTAGTCGTACACTCCTGGATTTTTTCTCCTACTAACTTTTATTTCCCCTACTTTGATGTTATTTTAATTATTTTATTTGATTTGGTTAGCCTAGGGCGTCTGGTACGTTATCTTAGCCTAGGTTTATTATATCATGGTCCCCATTAGTTTTGTTGCTTCCTTTTATCAGTTTTGTTGCATCTACGGTTGCATCTCGCTGATCAGTTTGGTTGCATTATCCTAGGCTATAGATTTCGTTGTTTTATCGTGTTACCGTTTCGTGGTCACCCTGTGATCACGATACAGCCAGACGCCCGTCCCAGTCACCCTGCCCTCCTCCCGCTCTCCCATAGAGCTGGGGGGAGGGAGGTCCGTCCTTGCTTGCTCCATCCGGGCCTGTCTCCCCTCTCCTCCCTACGCGGAGGGAGTAGGGGAGGCTGGACAGGCGCGGGACTGGGTATGACCGTGTCTCTCGTGCTTCACGGTGCTCCATTGTGACGAAGTAGGGGGGCTGCCTCCCCTCTCCTTTGTTGTTTCCGTTGCCCCGCTGTAAGCTCGAGTTCTGTTTCGTCCTCTCGCCCCTCCCCGGATTGTCGGTGCTCTATTTTTCTTACCGGAGCTCCGTCGATTACGAGGGAGGGAGCTGGTTTCCCGCTTGCGGGCGGACCTCAGGCGTGCAGTTGGTCTCATTTGCATAACCATCCCGTCTCGTCGGCACACCGGGGAGACGGATACCACCGCGATTCGGAATCGTTTCCGGAATTTAGTGCTATTTTATGCTCAAGTCTATCATAAGTTTAATTTAAGCTAGCTTAAGCTGGGTCCCTCCCTTGCCCCTGTTTTATACACCGGAGTTATAGCCTATTCAGGCGGTAGGGGAGGGGTTATGCCCAAAAATTTTTCACTCTCCGGCATGCATCGGAGTTCTAATTTAGCCTGTAAGTGATGTCTTTTTTTATGGTACTCATGTATCCTTCCACTTACAGACCACCAACTGTGAGCATCCAGGATGCAACGCCATGCTCCAGGACCCCTGCGGACATGAAGTCTGTAGGTCCCACGCTCCGTGCGCGACTCCGCATGGGAATCTGCAGGTCTGGTATCATGAGACCTGTACGATCTGTTATGATCTCGTGGGTCAGTTCTTGGACGGGGTAAGTATTTCCAGCTGTATACATAGACTGTAAATACTGTACTATATCTTAAGTTTAATTTTAGTGATTTCTTTAAAGCTTAAGTTCCTTATATGTTGTGAAATACATCCCCAAATATTGTAGGTTTAAGCTCGGTTTTAGTTTAAGGTTGAACTTCAACTTTAAACTTAAAACTAATAGACGCCCTCTCTTCCAGGCTGCTGCTGTTAGAGAGACCGCCCTTGCAACCCTGAGGGCTTGGGTCGGCGGCTTCGGCAAAAACGCCGCCAAGGGACAGCCCTACATTCTTGAGAAGAGGATGGCTGTCCTGCTGTTCCCCGGCGCAAGTCGACGGGGGTACGCGACCCGGCGGAAGCAGCCCCCGACTATGTCAGCGATCCAGCAACAGGTCGCTGCGTCATGAAGGAACCAGGCCAGGATATTTCGGCGGAAGTCGCGACGCTAGATTTGAACTTGGAACCAATGGTAGGTGTTGACGACCTGTTGGCGAGGTAGGTACTTTGGACGCACAAGGGCTTCCTTGGGCGCCATGGATCTTCTTCTCCTGCTACTTCTCCAGCTTCCTTCCAAGGCTTTACAGGAGCTGAGCTCCAATACTCTTCGCCTAGTGCTTCGGTTAAACCCAAAGTCAAGGGCCAGAGGGTACAGAAAACCCTTACGAAGACGTCGTCGTCGTCCAAAAAGACTTCGTCGGCGTCATCGTCTCGTAAGTCTCCGGCTACAAATCCCGGAGCAGAGAAAGGTAGAGCTTCGGCTTCTAGCTCTAGGTCCTCAAAGAGCAGGTCCTCCAAGGAGAGGCCCCGTACTCCGGCGGAGCCAGTGGTCTCTCCTCTCCCTTTGGTGCCTCTGCTGAGTTATCCCTCCACCTCCGCATCGGCTCCGACTTTGGATCCCAACGCTGGATTGATGCAACAAATGGGAGACTTGGTAGGCTCTTTGAGGAATAGTATGGAGCAGATGTTCTCCCGGTTATCCGAAAGGATTACAACCCAGGACAACATAATTGCCGGGCTCAATCAGGCCCCTCTGGCTACTCCTCCGGCATTCGGTGCTGGATTGGTACAGCTTCCTCCTCACAATTCTCTGCTTCCGTTCTCAATAAACAACCCCTGGAGAGTGGCTTCATACGCCCCTTTCCAGGACGGACTTATCTCCATCCCGGAGTGCGGTACTCGAAGGATTGAGGACTTCGAGTTCTATCCGAAAGACCTCCAACCGCCGTTCATTGGCTACGCCAGGCTAATGGATGCAGCCATGACTAGGGAGGATAAGGTCCCGAGGGAGACGGCACTTTACTCCCGGGACCAGGCTCAAAGAGAGTGGCTCAGGTGTTTGGAAGAAATGGACTGTACAAACACTAGGATTCAAGCCTTTAAGAGTCCCTTCACCATCTTTATGATGGATGAAGAAACCCCTCTTCCCTTCTTAACTAAGATTGCCACGGTCACCATTCCGGCTGGCCTGAAGGGAGAACCCTTACCCCAGTTGAGGGAAGCAGACCCCACCTCTCCTTTGCTCCCTTCACTTGGAGATTTGTGGGACGATCTGCCCAATACTTTCTCAGCGGGCAAGCTCAAGCCAGACTGTGCCATGGACCAGTTCGGCGAGAAGCTACCTAGACTCCCTGATAGCCTCATTCAAGCTGAGTTTGAGGCCAAGTCTAGGCTTGCCAGGTCCATGAATACCATGGCAATGACGGAAGTAGCGGCTCTTTCCTATGCTTTCAGAGCCGCTCTTCAAGCTGTTGACCAAGTCTCAGACTCATACGGTCCAGTCAGACTTGTTCGAGTTCGTGACTGCCAGGGTCAATTGCCGGAAACATGTGCTCCAGGAAGCAACTATTCGGCATGAACCGAATAAGCTGCTTTCCTCCAACATCTGGGGGGCAGACCTCTTTCCTGAATCCATGGTCAAGGAGGTCCAGGCTGAGGCAACAAGGCTCAACCAGAGCCTCAAGGATCGTTGGGGTCTCACAGCTAAGAGGCGCCAGGATCAACCTGCAAGAGGTAAAATGCAGAAGAAACTAAACGCCTTACCAGCCTTACCAGAAGAAGCAGCAACGTTTTAACCAAGCTGTTTCGGCTGTGCCAATTGTCCAATCAGCCCAGCCTTCTAACCTCGAAGGCTCCGACTCAACCCATTTATGTGATTTCCCCTCAGGCTCAGCCTTCCACCTCCTACGCTGTCTCCCCAGCCTTTAACCAAGTGTTCGAGGGCCAAGCTTTCCAGCACTATGACCGGTTCGGCAGGGGCGGTAGAGCTAGGGGATCCTTTCGTCAGAGAGGATCAGGAAGGTCACTCAACAGGGGAAAACACTTCCGTGGGGATCGCGGAGGTCACTCGACCCAGCAGCAGTGAGATCTCGAAGGTAGGAGGGAGGCTGTTTCTCTTCCGGCATCGGTGGGAATTCAGCAAATGGGCACAAAGCATTGTGTCAAAGGGCCTGGGTTGGAGTTGGATTGCAGATCCTCCTCCATCCAGACCATTCCTTCAACTTCCATCAAAAGAAATGACGGAGTATGCGGAGGAGCTCCTCCAGAAAGGAGCAATAGCGAGAGTCAACAGGTTAAAATTTCAGCGTACCAAAGAAAGGCTCACTCAAAAGAAGGGTAATCTTAGACTTGTCCCGCTTAAACTTCGCCATTCGCTGCGACAAGTTCAAAATGCTGACTATCTCGCAGGTGCGGACCTTACTTCCCCGTGGGGCCGTCACCACCTCTATCGATCTTACAGATGCATACTATCATATCCCTATTGCAAGACACTTTCGCCCTTACCTGGGCTTCAAACTGGGAGATCAAGCATTCTCCTTCAAGGTAGTTCCCTTCGGTCTGATACTCCCAGGAATTGAATTACTTTCATTGTGGCTTTGCGACATTCCTCGAACTGTTGGAGCCCAAATCAACCAATCGTCGAGATACGCTACTACCATTATCCCTTGAGACCTTAGTTGTTGGACGACTACTTCCGCCAACAGTCGAGGAATGTCGCAAAGCTCACAATGAAAGTAATTCAATTCCTGGAGTATCTGGGGTTCCAGATAAACAGAACAAAGTCAAGACTCACTCCGAGTCCAACTTTCAATGGCTGGGCATTCAATGGAATCTATCCTCCCATACTCTATCGATTCCATCAGCCAAGAGGAAAGAAATAGCGAAGTCAGTGAAAACAATTTTCTAAAGTACAAATATGCTTCAAGGAGAAACCAGGAAAGAATCCCGGGTTCCCTCCAATTTGCCTCAGTGACACATCTGATGAAAGCCAAACTGAAAGACTTAACCAGGATCTGGCGCTCACGAGCAAATGTCAGATCCAGGGACAAGTTATCATCAATTCCACAGATTCTACGGAATCGTCTGCGCCCTTGGACAAAGTTGAAGAACCTGTCCATATCAGTACCCTTTCAGTTTCCTCCTCCGGGAATTACTATTCACACAGACGCTTCACTAAGCGGCTGGGGAGGATATTCTCAGTTCAAGAAAGTTCAGGGAACATGGTCACCTCAGTTCCGCCAGCTTCACATAAACGTATTGGAAGCAATGGCAGTGTTCCTG
>NC_087205.1:67258848-67311348 GCF_015104395.2 Macrobrachium nipponense
GTCTAACTCCATATTGGCATAGCCTTCTCTAATCAACATCATGTCAGGTGATATTCTGTGACCAACTTGCAAATATCTTGTTCCTTCATCAAATGACACACCTTCGAATCAAAGTTTTCTAAGATCTCAGTTATTTAGTTTTGCTTTTAAGTTTTTATCTTATAGGCTCGGTGTTTCATTGGCAGACTGTCTTGGTCATTGTCTTGATCATTTTGGTTTTCTCCACAATCAGTGTTTTCATTGCTTGATACTACATGGCTCACAGTAGCAATCTGGCATACAGCTGGATTGGCATTGGTGCTCTCTCGACACATGTAGGACTTCAGCATGTTGAAGTGGCACACCTAGGTTGCTCTCTGCTGTCCAGGTGTGGTGACGATGAAGTTTGTTGAGCTTCAGTTACCTTACATGGTCCCTGATGCTTTGCAGACAGGGGACTCCCAGGGACTGGTAGAAAGACAAGGACTTCCTCTCCTACCTGGAACTCTCTGTCTTTCACTTAATTTAAGGTGTCATGTCATGACATCGTCAAAGACTTCCTTTCCTACCTGGAACCATCTGTCGTTCACTCATTTTGAAGTGTCATACCATGACTTCCATCATCTGTGCTACAGTTGAGGACTTGTGAGCTGGCTGGCAAGCTTCAATTTGTCTCCCCGAATTCTTTTACATACCGTAGGCAGAGGACACTCTTCATCTGTTCTTGGTTTCTATCCAAACCCCCTTCAGTACGCATAGCAGTCCCCTGACATTATGCCCAAACTCAAGTTGGAGTGGGGAGAAACCCAAGAATTCCTGCCAGGAATCTTGTATTGTAAGCAATTGGAGGGGCATCCCTTCATCCCAGTCTCTTGTGTTTCTGGCAAGACAACTCTTGAGGGTAGCATAAAAACACTACAGGGCACCTTGTGACTGTGGATGGTAGGCAGAGGACGCGATGTGTTCAGTTCCTAACTTTGTGTCAGTGAAGTCTGTTGACAAAAATACAGTACCACAATCTGCCTGGATCTCTTTTGGCAGTTCAAAGGTATTAATAAATATAGTAAGAGCATAAATGACAGCTTAAACGGTTGTAGCTCACAAGGGAAAGGCCTCAAGGAAACGAGTCAAGGCATACATGAGAGTGAAAAGGTAAGTGTACCCTCTCTTTGTCTTTAGTAGGGGCCCTACTATGTCCAAATTGATTGTCAAGAAGAGCTTTGTCACAATGGGAATGGGTTGCAGCGGAGTCTTCCATAGGTTATCGTCCTTTTTCCCTATGGCATGGCAGGCATGTCAACTGCGACAGTATTATGCAACACTCTTGTAAAGAAAGTAGGCCAGTAAAATTCAACTCTTGTAAAGAAAGTAGGCCAGTAAAATTCAACTCTTGTAAAGAAAGTAGGCCAGTAAAATTCAACTCTTGTAAAGAAAGTAGGCCAGTAAAATTCAACTCTTGTAAAGAAAGTAGGCCAGTAAAATTCATGTGAAATCCTGTCTTGGGTGTTATTAACTTCCAGGTGTTATCCTAGGGAATTAACTTCCAGGTGTCATCCTAGGGAATTTTCATGTTCCAGCCAAAGGACCTCTGTTGAATGGTGTTGACACTACTACCTGATGTAACACTAACCATTCTGCATTGGTCCTTCAGAGGGTGCCATTTCATTAAGAACCCATTTTGAGGGTGATATCCTGACGACTCTGAGTCTAAGTCTTGAAGGGTTCCAGCTTCTGTGATGATTTTGGCAAGTTCAGGATCTTGCTGTTGTGCGTTTATAAGACTGTGGCTGGAGTAGTCATGATCAGGCGCTGGTTGGATCACCTCCTGTAAGGAACAGGTAAGGTCCCTTTACAAACATCTTTCACTGCTCTCTGGGTTTTACTTTGGGTGTAGTATTAGCAATTCACTGTTTTCCCAGCCAAATCACACTGTGCGCTATCCTTACAGCATATAGCACTAGCTATGTCATTCCCTAAAAGTAGTTGGACTCCAGCAAGGGATTCCTCCCCCATGAGGAGCAGGGTGTTGAGGTGAACCCAGTGCAGAAGTAGTTCTTTGGTTTTCGTGCATGATTATACTGTCATGGTTCTACCCAGGGATGTTCTTTCGCTGAAGAGCAGGACAGCTTTGTGCAGCTTGTCTGGTGTGCCTTCATACCGCTTAGCATCGTAATCCATGCAGGCTTGGTACCTGGTTCCTGCAGGGACATGGATCCAATTTAAGTAAAGGCATTCTTTCCCCTTTTCACTCTTCCATCTGCCTGGGGAGTCAACAACTGATCTTGCAATTTCCTGTTATTCCTTGTGTTGGTGGGTCTTTGGAACCTCTTGGGTATCTTGATTGATGGTTCTGATTGACTAGGCAACATCACTGAGATAGTCCAAAGGTGGATATGTGGTATGGGATCATGTGCAATCAATCCATTGTTCCATTTTTCTTCAACAAGACATCGATTACTGCAGATGTTTACCGTGACCTTTTGACTGAATGTGTGGCACACAACGAGATGACCTTTAACTAACCATCATTTTCCAGCAAGATGGTGCACCACCACAGGGGGAGTGCATGTTCACGGGTTCCTAATCAAACAACTCGAAACTGGCGGATTGGAAGGGATGGCCCAATTCCCTGGCCATCTCATTCACCAGATATTGCTCCCCTGGACTTTTTTCTATGGGGTTATGTTAAAGATATCAGGTATCGAACAGAAATACGGGACATCACTGATCTCAAGTAGAAGATTACTAATGCCATTGCCACCGTTGATGAGGTTATGCTACGGAGAACATGGCAAGAAATCGAGTACAGTCTTGATGTGCTTCATGCATTTAACGGTGCCCATATAGATGTGTATTAAACAAGGCAAAAAATGTCAATATCTACTACTCATTGTGTAATAATTTCCACACATTTGTTTGTTCATTTGTTTTGTAATATATTTTTTAAACTGTAAAGACACTATGGACACCCTGTATTTCTTATGCGAAAAGCTTTACAAATGGCAAAAAGCAAGGTTATTTATGCAGATTGTAAATATACATAAGAATCGTGGTGGATACTTACACATTCATTTTTCAGGTGATTGTTATTTTATTATAAACTAGTTTCTTGAAGATTTGCACCCCAGTTATCTTGATACCTTGGAATTATAAATTTGTTACCATTTCATGTTTCACAAATGTACCCCAAATCATTAGAGGTGATTTAGCCTCATTTATAATTTTTCTGTAATAATTCCAGGTGATGATTTATATCCAGAAGATTCAGATAATATTGATGACCATGTTCTTACCTTCAATTCCTCTATGTCAGAGCTGAGAAGTGCTGCCAAGTTTTTGCATCGAACAGAAATCAGCAATCCTCAGGATTTAAGATTTGTGACAAATATAGTCCCAAAATTTGGACACGTTTCCCCCTTGAATTTTAGAGATGTTTATGGAGAGTCTTCAAAGATGTAGCTATCGATGTTTTCTTCTATAAGAACGAGGATAATATTAATTTTTATTAATGAAATTATTGCTTGAAATTGTGTATTTTATTGTAAATAATGTACAAAGAAAAGTTAATACATTGGTTAAAGTTTATCATTTACTGATTCCTAATGGCTTGGAACTTAAGTGAAAGTATTTTGTTCACATCTGTTTTAGCTGGGAATACAAAGAAGCAAGATACAGTTGTGACTGGAAACTTTTCTGAAAACCTAATCTCAAGTGTGTATCAGGGTTGATTAGTTCAATTCTCGGCTCAGCCAATGCGGAACCAAAGGAATTTATTTCTGGTGATAGAAATTCATTTTTCAATACAATGTGGTACGGATCCCACAATTGGTTCCTAGTCACATAAAAATATCTAATCCTTCGGGCCAGCCCTAGGAGAGCTGTTAATCAGCTCAGTGGTCTGGTAAAACTAAGGTATACTTAATCAGGGTTGATCAGTAAAAGTAAGTGATGTTTGAATTGGTTAATTTTGTCAGTTTTATACCTACTGGTTTTGTTTTCTTTCAGGCTTCTGAAAAGGTGTCAAATTTAGCTCTGTTCTTTTTACATGCAACCCTTTTGGTTATGCTCTGATTTAGCCTGCCCAGAAGAGGATTGATGTTGGCTGTCTACATGATTCATGTTGATATCAAAGGTGATTAGTTTTTATTATAAATTTAGATGTATGAAATTTTGAGAGCTCCTTCTTGACTAAGGTGAAGAAACACAAATAATAATGGAAACCTTTTACACGATTACTATATTTCATATGTTGTCATTTCAGTGCTGTAATGAGCACACTGAAAGATAGAGAGGATGAGAAGAGATGGTAAGAGAAAAAATATGAAACTTATAAATCTATTTTTTGACATGGAAATCTGACCTACCTCTGTTAGATCACTCATCATGTATAATTTTGGAGGCAGATCTAGGTAGTATATTAGCATGTGAAAAATCAGAAGGGGTTAGCTACGATTGGAGACCTGTGTCATCTGAGCAATTTTATAAATACTCGGACAGAATTAGAACTTAGTCTTTAGCCCAAGTTCTTGCCTGCTTGTACACTATCGGGTTTCCTAAGCCATAGGGTTAAGTTACGGTAGCCATATTTTCAACACTCTTTCTTCTCTGTAGGGGGATAGTGCTTTCAGTGCACCTTACGGGGTGCACTGTAGGTACTACTAAAGGTTCTCTGCAGTGTCCTTCTGGCCACTAGCTGCAACCCCTTTAATTCCTTTTCCTGTACCTCCATTCATATTCTCTTTTTCTTTCTTACTTTCTACCCTCTCCTAAAAATTATTTTGCAGTGCAGCTGCAAGGTTTTCCTCCTGCTACACCTTTCAAACCTACCTACTCTCAATTTTCCCTTCCACTGCTGAATGACCTCATAGGTTCCAGTGCTTGGCATTTGGCCAAAACTGTATATTCAATTTCTCTCTCTCTCTCTCTCTCTCTCTCTCTCTCTCTCTCTCTCTCTCTCTCTCTCTCTCTCATTTTGAATATTTCTTGATTATATGAGTACATTTTTGTGGAACTGTTGGTCTACACATGGAGACTGGAAGCATAATATTCACTGATTCATTTGAAAGATATTGACAGATGAATAGAGGAAGAAGGCATGAAAATCTTGTCAGATGTGGTCATGTTTAGTTATGATCAACAGTGGTTGGCGTCTCCTTAAACTGTTGTAAACCAAAAACCATTCACACCTCTCCCAGCGATAAACTTGCAACGTTTTTTGGGTTGTGGTTGACCAGTACCAAAGTAAGAAAGATATAAAGAAAGGAGTCCATTAAGTCTCTATTTTTAAAACTATAGCTGATGAAATCTTGTACATAATTCATATGAGCAATAGAGAAGTCTCTCATTGCCTACTGTAAATTGAGGTTATAGGAAACTAGATGTAAAGGAATAATGCAATTAAGGTGATATGCTGAAAACATGTAACAAGGGAAGCAAGAGGTGAATCTAGGTACCTTTCGGTTGTGGGGGGGGGGATTGGCAAGCCAGCTTCAATGGGTGCCGGTCCCAAGCCCGGATAAATAGGGAGGGTTGGTGTCAGGGAGGGCATTTGACCGTAAAAACGCCAGAACCAATTAAATGAAATGAGGCGTACTCCATGTAACAGATTTTCCTCTTATTATGTAGTCTTCAATTGAGAAATATCAGTGAATGAGTGTGTCAACTTGCATAGCTACACGAATTAAATTAGTGGCCTTAAATGTCTGGTATTGTATAAATAATATGTACTACTATCAGAGTCCACCAGGGTAAGAAATGGAAAACTGGTGTCTATCAAGAAACAAATTAATAAAGAGATGTAAAACAATAAAGACATTAGGATTACGATAGGTAGACAAAATTTCATTTAAAGGGTTCATATGTGACGTACAATATTGCTGACAAAGTACTACTGGAATACTAAAAAAAATTGTGTGCTTTCCATTTTGGTAATATTCCAGGTATTTTCTGAGTGTGGTAAAGTTACATATAAATATTAATCCAATAATATGAACATGCAGAGTAGACTAAGTAACTGCGGTTCATTTTATATAGAACAAACAGGTGAAGATATTGCAAAAAGCTTTGATTATACAGAAAAAAAAAAATTCAACCGCTGTAATAAGTAAGATATATAAAAAGTAAATCAACTCACAAATTAATTGATGTGAACATTAATACGGATGATGTTATGAGACTAGTAATTCTGTGTTTAGGAATAAGTTTAGGGACGTAAGTCAGTTGTCATCTATAATACATTTTCAGATGACATTTCTATATTATCCCTTTATTTTACTTTTGCAGGGAAAGCACTGTAATTATCTGCAGAAAAATAACGAGTTTCTGTATTCTTTCTGGGTTAAAAATTTAGTAATGTACCTACAGATTTACAAGAACAAGCTCTTCTTCCTCAAAAAGAAGAGCGCTAGAGAGTGAAAAGACAATACACATAAATACCACCTTATTCGTCCTTTTACAGTTTAACCAAGGAAGAAACTCCTTCTGGAAACCTACGGCTTAAGCCACTTCACACGTAAAGAAACTATATCTAGCCCCTCGACATAAGCTGCATCATTCACCTCTTATCTGTCATACACAAATATGCTTACCAAATTTTGAGGTCCTACCATTCTAATAACTCACTTGGTACTGATTTCCATGTTTAGGAAAGTGTATTCATATCAGTAGGCACCTGTGGTTTTTGAAGTATGGTAATGCCGAGTACGTGGAAAATTGAAGCACCATCTACCTTAAGAACCGTCCATGAGCGAGCTATGCGTGGTCACCATGTGTTATCAAATGCACAGAAACGTCTGCATTGAACAAGACAGTTAATCTCATTATCAGATGTTCTAGTGTATGGTTTATGCAGTGAAAAATTAGTAGAATGTTGACAGTTATGAAGCATACGGTCTGCAAATCCCCTGGATGTATGTGATAATATGTATGTACAAAGTACTGTATCATTCCATAGGGTTGACAGTTGGCTTGTTTGACACAACTGTGCAGCGCGTCCCAGACTCAATACCTGACCAATAGCGGTGAGTGGACAACGTAAAAGTCTCAACTGTAGCCACTGTTAGCGACATACCTTTTGAATGGACAAGAAACCTGACTGAGAAATTTAGAGAACATGCTCGCTTATGGAAGGTAAAGTGTGCTGACTACAAAAAAGAAAAAAACAAGAGTATATAATGAACTACACTTGTCAGTGAAGGATATCAATGCTAAGTGCACCCTTAAAACAGTCAGGATAAAACTGAGCACCTTGTGTAGCCAATACAATTAGGAATTGAAGATTGTGATGACATCCAAGAAGTCAGGCGCTGGCACTGATGACATAATATGAACACAAGTGATGGTGCGTCAAATACCTTAAATTTTTCAGTGATGGGAGAATTTGAGAGTGCAACATCTGTTGATAATCCAGAAATGGTGAGTATTGGTTAACATGTTCAGCTTGAAAAATTGTAATGCCGCTTTAATTTGGATAAAACATTTATATTATAACATTTTCACGTGTTTTAAAAGCACAAAACTACGCAAATCAAATGACAGCTGTATTGAAATACAACAGTAGGCTTACATTGTTACACATACCTACACCAGCAAACGAAAATAAAGGTAGCAGTAGTAAGAGATATGGTATGACGTTAGTATCAGCAACGATGTAATCTCTAAATATAACATAAATATAAAACATTTAATCCAATACGGGGACTGGCTACCCACACACTGGATAGGGGAAAACTAGGGGAGTCAGTATAGCTACAGTGGAACAAGCAAACTGCTGGTTGGTGGTCTATGGTCTCTGCCATCATCACCACCATCCCTTGAGACTGCCGAGGTCTGTGCTCCAGCACCATAGGGGCCACTTCAATTGCAGACTGGCCTTTTAGAACTACCATATTTAATAGCAGTAGGCCTACTCTTGGGTTGTAGTAGGGTTTATTTGCCATCTGCTCCATAATGTGATTTATATGTTAAAAAGACTGAGAGATTTTGATAAGAAGCTTTTTTTTTCTCTCTCCGCATGAAACTTCAAAGTTTTAGGTGAAGAATAGAGAGAATTCATTTTATGTCTATGACTGCAAAATGGAGTACTAGACACAAAAATAGTGATGATGAAAATCATGGCGGTCTTGGGCAACTTTAACTAACAGAAGTATCTCCCATGCATTTAGTTCAATAAAGTTCCTTAGCATCCTGTTCCCCAAGGTGCCTACCTAAACATTTAAACTTTTTAAAAGATCTCGGTCATTTCGAATAAACACAACTGTCATTACAAATTCCATCAGTGGTATCCAGGATTTTTGTTCTTGGATACCCTCGTCCATCTTCTAATTTGGCAGTTGTGATTTGTAGTTATCAGAGTGGATGATGGACTACCCTCTGGCAGAATTTACATAATACTTTTTAATTTTTATTTTATTTTATTTTATTTATTTGTTTATTTATTTTTTGCACAATGAGAAATGTAACGTTTAATGACTCAAGGAAGTGAACCGTGCTTTCTGGTAAGTGTATGCCCTTGAAAAACGATTATTTTGTAGAACCTACTATTAGATGATTTAGGGAGGTGCAAATAAAAATTTCTTGTTTGCCATTCTCCAAATTAGCAGTATCCCAAATATCAACCTATGTATGTATTGTGTTTTGAAGTAGAGACTTGGAAAAGAGCGTACTCTCATTGATATTATAGGCAAGTTAATACCATGCGCAAAAGGATTTGATAAATTCCTTGGTCAGCATTTAAAGTGTCGTCCTCCGGATTTGATAATTTAGCTACAACCTGGTAGCTCTCATCATTGGCATCTTCCGTACTATTTTTGCTAAAGGTATCGGAACAATTACAGCTCGGCCTAAATGCATCATAATGAATTTCAGTACCGCGCGTCTTGTTTGCTCTTAGCTGACAAGTGCTTTATTGTCTCTTCATTGGCTCTCCCCTGATAAAACTTTTTTTTTCTGTGAAGCTGTAGGGAAACAGATAAACCAGTGTTTCAAGGACCACTCAGTTGCGATACAAGTAACACATGGGCACACGGATGTAAGATCACTTTGTGAGAGGCTGCAGGCTACAGAATGACTTGGTCGCAGCATACACTTCTGTATTCTGTTATTTCTTTCCTAAGTGATAAAAAATATTCCGTTCCTGCACTTCACCATTGTTTTGATGGTAGCTTTGCCAGTTAGTTTAACTGGCATAACATTCATGTCCTCTTTCGGTAACTGCTTGGCATTGTAGAAAACAGCGTCAACATTAATGGACTGTAAGTGACTTACATAGGTCACAATGTAACTTGCATCAATAAATGCCTTGTCACCTTTCATGTCTTTCCTCAGTATTATTACTAGGCTACAAGTTGTTACCCTACTCGTTTTGTACCTTCCCACAAAAATGCTTATCTCCCATCAATCACAGAGTTTGGCTTGGATTCATTGTTTTGCAAGGTTGTATTCTTCAGGGTGTTTTGCTCTTTGAACGGAAGAAAAAGTTTTATATCCAACAATCAACCTCATTTCTCATGTTCCTTTTTTTTTTATTGGAGTTGATTTTCTCCCTACATGTATATTTAATTCTACATATGTGCGGCCATTTTCAGGATTTGCTGTCAAAAGTTTGGTCTGTTGCATGACAACATCCTGATAAAACAGGCGATTGCTGTTCATTTCATAATTTCTACTTAAATACTCCATGTATGGCAAAGAAAATACATTATCCTATGATATATATATATATATATATATACAGGCAGTCCCCGGGTTACGACGGGTTCGGCTTACGACGTTTCGAGGTTAAGGCGCTTTTCAATTATATTCATCAGAAATTATTTCCAGGGTTACGACGCCTACAATACTTATCTGGCAGAGGAAATATAACTCAAAAAATGCAAAATAATCAATATTTGAAGTTTTTTTTATGACAAAAGCAATAAGAATTCAGTTTACATAGTTTTTAATGTACCCAAAGCATTAAAAGTAAGGTTTTTTAGGATTTTTTATGATGTTCCGGCTTACGACAACTTTCGGCTTACAACTCGTCTCAAGAACGGAACCCCTGTCGTAACCCATGGACTGCCTGTAGTATATATAATGTGTGTGTTTAATATGAAAATTGGTGCCCCTCCCCATGAAATTTTTCTGAATTCGCTAGTGGATTCTGGTACATTCACTGAATTAGGATATAACAAATGTTCCCTAATCCTGGTCAACCGTGGTTGTCTGGAAACACCTGAAAAAACTTAAGGAAAATTGTATTGACATGATTTTAAATATAAAACCTACATAATTTTACTAATATCTTTGGAAAAATGATTTCCATAACTAAACTCCAGTGAGATTAACAAATGTGAATTACATGTTCTTAAACATCAGATAAATTATAGATTTCATCTAGTATTCTCGAAACTGCAACAGAGGTGGTGCTAGGGGGAACTATAAAAAATAGAAAAAAAAATAGCAATCTTATGAAGTTTTCCTTAACAACACACACTGACCTGAGAAAAATCTAAAAAAATTGTTTTCAATTTATCCTGCTGAGGCAGTCTGCAGTCTGCACCAACTTTGAGCTTTCCTAGAATGCTCTCCACTCAAAACTCATAGCTTTGGATTGATAAGACCCACCTCATGATCCTTGGATTTTCATTCTTGCAATGTAGGATATACCAAGCATGCAAGTGGCATGTATCACAAAATCAGCCTCATGCAGGTACCTTCAGGTTGAATTTTTTAACTGCAAGCACTGTTGCTAGGCATTCCTTTTTTATAGTACTACACCAATTTTGCAAGTTCCTCGCTTTCTATACTGATTGAGTTAAGACTACTATTTCTAGTTTTTGCTTTCATCATAGTTTATCAGGTTGTGAAGTAAAGCCTTACGCCCTTCCCCTTCCTTTGCACTCCCTGACATTCATATAAGTCCCTTATGGCTGAGCTTTGATGTGCATTTTGTGATTTCATAACTTTTTTGCCCCTGATTTCAATCCCTTTTTTTGCAGTGGTAATGCCATAGATCGAGAAAATGTGGTAACAAAGGAATTCACAAAACATTGTTTTCTTAGTATGTGACTTCTCCGTGATTATGGTCAGCTCAGCTCGTTTGCTACACACACACTCGCACACATACACACACACACACACACACACACACACACACATATATATATATATATATATATATATATATATATATATATATATATACATACATATATATACATAGCTTATATATTCATATAATTGAAATATACCCTCGCATCGGGATTGAACCCAGAACACTGAAGAAAGACAAAGGTGCCACAAACTGACACTCAAATGAAGGTGGAATCCAAGTACTTGATACTATCTAGGGATTTACCTTTTAGGCTGCCCACCTTTGCATTAGTAACATGTTTTTAATGGAATCCCAACATAACAGTGGCTCAGCTGATAGCAGCTAAGTATTTTATGACCTGTGAGACTTGTTGGTAGCCCCTATGTTTAGTGTCCATTTATATTATTATATATTATATATTAATATATATATATATATATAGATATATATATATAATAATATATCTGATATATATTTATATATATATATGATATATATATATATATTGCAGAATGAAACTCTTATACGTGAACGAATTTCAGTGATAAAAAAGCTATATAAATATCGTGCATAAAAAGTAGGTATCAATTTCACAGTAGTAGTGCAAGGGCAAATGCATATAATTAAAGTTGCATTCATTTGTACTTGGTTGCGAATGATATATATCAATGTAGCAAGTTTTATGTAATGTTTCCAGCTATACGGCACACACTGCGGGTGTATGCATGTATTTATGTATGTATATACTTATGTATAGAATATTTCATTATATATCGTTATGACAATATATCCACGCAAATTAAGATACTTATTTCATTACAGTGATGGGAACAAAGAAATATGCGACAGTCTTATGCTCCAAAAGATTTCGTGTGCCCTAAACGAAATTCCGAGTTACGTTCCGGATAATCTATTCATTATTATGTGCTTTATTTTAAACTAACATGAAAGACATTCAAAAGAAGGGAATAAGGAATAAAAATAATTCTTGAAAAATAACGATTTTCAAGTATATCTATGGATCGCATTCGATTACATTCCAAGAAGCAAGACACATTAGACACTGCTAAGACTTCACTTTAAAGTCGTTGGCAAAATGACAAATTGACAACATCGAGTTCGGAGTCCGGACATTTGAACCTTCGGACCAAGGTATGTAGAATAATGCGGGAGACCATTCTTCGGACCTTCGTGGAATGGTTATCGGGAGTTTGCAAAGTAATTTTCCTCAGGACTCAGCATATTCGATTCCTCCGTAATTTATCGTAGCGAATTGGGGCTGTCATGAAGCGTTAACTAGAAGTTTATCAAGCGACTAGACGCTACAGTTGGAGCGTGAGATTTCCATAGTTTGTTGTCACTGGCCCCGGCCTTCTGGAAGGAAACACTGAACTTTACCATATTATTGCTTGTATATTTTATATGTGTTATGGGGATTTTCGAATCTTGCTTCGTGTTTAGTCTCGTAAAAATCGTTGGCATATATAAGTAAGTCTGTTGGCCTTTACCCACAATCTGACGTGAGTCAACGCCCAAAATTTACAAGATTTAGAAAAAGTTAGGAGCAGCTCTAAAGCTTTTTGTCTTCCATGATGCTCTTGGCATGAATTCCTGTTCTAACTTCAAAGCTTCAGGCATGATAAAGCTGCTCTATTTAGCAACAGGTGTGTTGGAGAGATTTTATGCTGCAAAGTTTAGCATGTCATTTTTTTCATATATTTATTTTTAATTGTCATAAATTCGCTTTTTAATTTTTTAATTTCACAAATTTAGGCTACTTTAAAAAATTTTATGATTTACCGTTTAAGCTTGTGCAATAAATTTACTTTTTAAATTTGTATATACTGTCTTGAACAGTATATACCGCATCCTCCACCTCTTTTGGGGCGGCGCCCCTGGAGGGGTGGGGGAGCCCCCAAGATCTGCACAGTAGGTCATAAGACCTACAATATAGATAATTTGGGTGGTTTTGAAAGCCAACTGATCAAACTCTTTCTTTCAGGTGGTAAGTACAGACTTTATTGCTTAGTTTTCTCTTAAGTTCAGAAAAGTTTTAGGTGTTGAAATATGCTTGGTTACTTCCCACTCGGTTAGTTTGCAGAAGCTCCTTAAGGTTTGAGGAAATTAAGAATGTTTATGTCATCAAGCGGCAATATTCTGTATTAAAGCAAATCAAATTTACTAGCAAACGGCCGTTAAACAGTTATAACCGTTTTGCTTGAATTTTCGGTAACGGTTTTCCACTCGTCCCTTTCATAACGTCCATTAGAGGCGGGGGGAGGGGGATTAAGTCCCATGCCCATCGGACCAGCCGTTTGGCCGTGATTCAATGACAGACGGACGGACAAACATAACGCCCATTATAGTAAGATGTACAGGTCTTTGTATGTGCGTCTTTAGAATTTTAGCTTTCTGAAAATGGATTAAGTTTGTGGTTAACTTAAGCGTAAAGTTGGCGTTAAACTTGATAGAATTTTTAAAGGATTCGAACTTGTGCTTCCTTTCTTTCTACCAAAAATTTTTGGTTATAGGGGTTATAGGAAGCTCCCTAAATGTAAAAGTCATGTACGATATATAGGGCTTGCATACCCAATAGGTAATCCCTTGAAAAATGAAAATCATGAAAAGTTTTCTGCAGACAGAGGTAATGTTTGGATTTCTGCTGTTGGCAGATGGAATTAGTTTTATGACATTTGCCAGTAATTTAAAGCTAGGAACAGACAGCACGAGGGTAATTTTATTTTTTTTAGTTAAAAGTATGGAAATTTTAAGTAGTGTATATTTTTCCATAGAATAACTGGAGTATGTGTTTGAGTGGGGTGTAGTCAAGTTTGTCAGGTATATTAGTTAGTTTTGATAGTATTAGATTATTCATAGCATAAGCAGTGTATTTATGGTGCTATCCGCTAACGTTGAGTTTTTGTCACTCTGTGAACACAGGCAGCGAATTTATTACTCTATAAACACAGGCAGCAAGTTTGTTATTTTATGAACACAGGCCGTGAGTTTGTTACTCTATGAATTCCTCGTTGGACGAGTGGATTTCGGACTCGGTTACCAATCCGGTGGCTCGAAGTTCGATTCTCGGCTCGGCCAACGCGGAACCAGAGGAATTTATTTCTGGTGATAGGAATTTATTTCTCGACATAATGTGGTTCGGATCCCACAATAAGCTGTAGGCCCCGTTGCTAGATAACCAATTGGTTCCCAGCCACGTAAAAATATCTAATCCTTCGGGCCAGCCCTAAGAGAGCTGTTAATCAGCTCAGTGGTCTGGTAAAACTAAGATATACTTAATTAACTCAGCTTGTTACTCTATGAACACAGGCAGGGAGTTTGTTAATCTATGAACGCAGGAAATTTTATTACTCCACTATGAACAGGCAATGAGTTCCTCTATACAAGCAACGAGTTTGCTCATAAACACAGAAAGATTGATACTCATGCACAAGCAATTAATGAATGTTACTCATGAACGCTGGCAATTGTTTTGTGATGGCATCCATGAACATGGGCAATGAATTTATTTTCCACGAACCCTGTCAAAACGGTTAGTAAATGGTACTATCGGCATAATGATTATGATGCTGTTCATAATCACAAGCCACTGAGACATTCACACTATCCTTGAATAAAGAGTTCTTTGTGGGGCTAGTCACAACATGAGCGGGGACCGTGATGCTTCCTTGAACACTTCGTTGTGGAACTGATCATGAACACGGGCAGTGAGCTTGGGATGCTATCCGTAATCAGGGCTTCTGTTTCCAATGATATCCATCAAAAAGGCTTTTGAGTATGCGAAATGCGCATTAACATAGATAATGAAGTTGTGAAGATATGAGAGTTGGATGCAATTTCTGGTACTTGTCAATTTAGTGAGAGCATTAAGGTAAGAGCAGTTAGTCGTTTGGATCATGATTAGTGACAAAACTGATCTATGATGTAATAATTTCCCCCCTAACAAGAGCTTACATTACACAACTTCGTTGCTTTATTTTGAAGTTCAGCGGTTTCTTTCAACTTTTACCTGGATTCTTGAAAGATCAAAGGTATCTTTTCAAAGAATACGACTTTAATCATACTATGTGGGCTATCTTAATTTTGAGTAGGGCGATTTTCAGAATAGTACATTTTCTAAGTATTAATATGCAAATTTTGTTAGAGTGGTTTCTACGTATAGTGAAAAATGTTAACTTGAAGTAACATTGTATTGTATAAATATTTGTTATACAGCCTTAATGCATATTTGCTCCAGATGGCTAGAAGTTTGCAGTGGGCAAAAACTTTTTTAGGGCATTGACTGGAGAAACTTAACTCACTTATTATAAGCTGATTATCTTTAAAGTCAAAGATATCTTACCAATTTCAAGAAATATTTGAGTTAACGTTCTTTACGCAGCAGCTGAATAATTGCCGTAAGAACATTTTCTGCTGCCGTTGTTTTCCTGTTACAGGTCACACCTTGCTTGAACGAGAATTCAAGAAAATGTGCAGACACGGGGCGGGTTCGCGAACTTTTCGGTGTTAGGCTGATATTTCTAGAAATCCGAGATGCTGTGCTTTTCATTAAAATCCTGATAGGTTTATAAAGTAGGTTCCCCGGTTATTCTGCTTCCTAAACTTACCTCTTGCCTGTGTATTATATTTTTAAAAATAAATGATGGCCGCTGGTTCCATGCAACGTAAAAACACCATACAAACAACTGATTCACGTGTGAGTGAAAGGCCTAAATAAAACTTTAAATGTGAAAGGCCTATATCAAGTTTTGAACGTAGCAAATTAATGTAAGCCACCCTCATGGAATTATTGAAAATTACATTTGTTCAACACTTGTAGTAGAAATGTGGTTTGGGTATTGGTTGTGAAGACTCCAATGCCTTTAGCTAATTGTGTGGGACAACGAGCGGAAATCTGACTCCATACTAATGAATAAATATACAGTACCAAGAGTGTTGTTAGGTGTATTGGGAGCAAAAAAAAAAAAAAAAAATGTAAATTGCGTAATTTTGCAACTTTAGAACGATCTGTAATTAGAAGGTAAAACTTGTGGAATTTTTGTTTCATGGAGCTATTACAAAGAAATTATTTCTATTTATTGGCTTAGAAATTTGTCAATGTGATGGTCAATTACACTTACATGGGCAAAGGTCTTAAGGCTACACGGCTAAATATAGGATTAACGAAGTTGAAAAAGATTTTGAGTTGTACATAAAAAAAAAATCTGAAATACTGAAGGTAAATTCTTAAAAGTATTGCACGATTTGTTGAATTAGGGCGGGGGAGTCAAGTGGAGGTCGTTTGGCAAACAATCCGGTTGAACACACTTTTGAGATGCGAAGTTGTTTTATTTAAAAACTTTAATTATTTGTTTTAACGATTTCCGTTTAATAAGTCACTTCGATTCTGAATAACTTTAGGTCCCAGTGCGTCTATTTTTGCCTAAATTTCATATTAGATTAGGTTTATACTACAGTAGTATAGGGTAATGACCATTTATTTTCACTATTAACCATGGAACCCCGTAGGGTGGTTGTGCCGTCAGTGCACCTTATGCGGTGCAATGTAGGCATTACTTGAGGCGCTTTGCAGCGTCCATTGTCTGTAGCTATAACCGATTTAACTCTTTTTACTGTACCTGGGTTCGTTTCTCTATCTTTTTTTTTTCACCCTCTCCTGTTAATTATTTCATGTTGCAACTGTGAGGATTTTCTCCTGTTACACCTTTCAAATCTTCCTACTTTCAGCGCTTAATGACCTCATAGGTTCCAGCGCTTGGCCTTAGACTTAAATGCTCTATTCTATTCTATTCTATCCATGAAACCAATTTAAAGACATAATTCTCAGACCTGGTTGTTTAGGATAGTAATTATTACGGATACTATTGGCTTAGCGAGTTTGTGAATTTGACACCGAATACGAGGTAAATGAGCAAAATAGTCTCAACTTAGTTATCCAAGACTTTTGGGGGATTGCCGTTAGATGTGGAATGCTTCACGTGGATGTGTCATATAAAATGGTACCGAGTTAAAAGATCTCGAATAGCTATCGTTTCTGCTTGTTACGGAAATGAAAATTGCAAACTATGAATAAAGTAAAATACAGATATATATATATATATATATATATATATATATATATATATATATATATATATATAAACTGGTAAATAGACCCCATATTTTTCAACTGAATTCTCAATACGGTTTTTAATGTTTAAAATTGGTTGCTCTAGAGTCTAGAACATAATGGTTGCGGTAAACTGTTACTACCTTTTAAATACGCTGAGATAATTGTACAGAAACGAATCTGAGAGACTGGTACCAGGCACGAACAATAAAACATGAAAAGAACTGCCTCGAAAATGATGAATGTAACTGGCCAGGATGACTGTCTCTGTTTGGAAAAAGGTAAACACCACCAAAGGTTTCTTGAAGACATCCCGGGATGCTGCTAGGTCTGGGTCGTGCTATAAAGGCCAATAGATTTGCTAAGCGAGCTTCATCGTAAATGAACCTTCGAGGGGAAAAGGCGAAAGGGAAAGAAAGAGTTTTGGAATTGGAGTGTAGATTAGAGGCCAAGAGCCAAGCGTTGGGACTTAAGAGGTCGTTCAGCGCTGAAAGGAATTGGCAGTAAAAGTTAGAAAAATGTAACGTGAAAACCTTGTAGCTGCACTGAAATAATTTTTAAAGACGGTAGAAATTCAGATGGAACAAAGAGAATATGAAGAGCGGTAGAGGAAAAAAGATGAGTACAGCTCAGAGTCAAAGGGACGCTGCAAAGTACCTTGGGTAATGCTTACAGTTTACTTACGTGAGATGCACTGACGACACTACCAAACTACGGAAGAGTTAAGGAATTGCTTAAGCCGAGGATGGCAGATGCAATAAAGAATCGCTTAGGCCGAGGGTAGTTAGGGCGCGGCAGTGAGGAGCGAAAACAAATTGCTTAGGAATAACAGGTACAAACCCTTCGGCCCCCAGCTGAAATCCCTTCACTGTACCTCAGTTCATATTCCCTTTCTTCCATCTTACTTTTCACCTAATAATTGTTTCATACTGCTCCTGCGAGGTTTTCCTACTGTTACACCTTTCAAAACCTTACTGACTGTCAATTTCCGTTTCACAGCTGAATGACCTCATAGGTGCCAACGCTTGACCTTTGGCCTAAATTCTATATTCCGATTCCAAAGCAACAAGCATAAAGCTGAGTGAATAGCAATATACGTGATTGTGCATGACACTTGGGAATGATGGTTTGTCTACAGTTTAGGGAATGAAAACCTGGTAGGGAGCCGTGTGACCTCATGGCACTAGGCCCCGTAGGGAGGTAGTGCTGTCAGTACAACTCACATGGTGCACAGTGGGCATAACTTAAGGTTTTAGCAGGGTGAAGAGTCAAATTGAATATGAACGAAGGTACAGTAAAAAAAAAATTGGGGCCAGGATTATGATAAATATATGTGTAATGTACACACATACGGTACATATTTTATATCAATAATTATATATGTATGCACATACACAGTAGTAGTTATTGTTGAACTAAGCAGATTTTTAACACAAATAATGATTTATTGAAAGAAAACTTAGTACATTATTCATATCTAAGGGGTGGGGGGACGGCACGTGACTAAGTGGCCCCCATTAAATCCAACACGGCCTTCGGCCCCTAGCTGCAACCTGTCATTTTTTTTTTTTTTTTTCACTGTACCTTCGTTCATATTCAATTTGACTTTTCGCCCTCTCCCTACTATAGTTTCATAGTGCAACTGCGATGTTTTCCTCCTGTGACACCTTTCAAAGCTCCTTCCTGACTCACGCAGTTTCTCTTTCATTTCTGAATGACATAATAGGAACCAGGGTTGATCTAAATTCCATTATCTCATCTATGGCATTTATGGCCTTGTCCACACGATCGGCTGTCTCGACGCTGCGTTGGTCCTTTAACCGGCTTCATCCCCTTTGGCATGATTGTTATGTCCATACTTGCTTGTAGGTGAATGGAATGGTCTTGTTGGGCAGTAGCTAATGAGTGGTAGCCAGGCCAACGCACGATATATATATATATATATATATATATATATATATATATAGTATAGAGTATATGTAACACAGCCCATGTACATGGTATTAATCGTTGATGTGTAAAACATCATGAGCAGAGCTCATGTGTGTGTACGTAAGCGTTTACGCATTAACATGCGTACGTGACGTGTATATCTGTATTTACAAGTGAATATATTATATATATATATAATATATATATATATATATATATATATATATATATATATATATATATATATATATATTTATATATATATATATATATATATATATATATATATATATATATATATATATATATTGTGTGTGTGTCCATGTATGACATATATACTCATCACTCATTTTTCTTGCAACTGGCAGCATCATCGCTCCGTGTCAGGCTTCACAACACCGGCCACTACCGGTGAGTTTGTTCAACTAGCGCTGTTGGAACTTCGCTGGTTTGTCCCTACTTTTTGCCCGATGCCACAAGAACCAGAGAAAGGCGACTCTGTGGCAGGGGTGTAAGAATATTACCACCGTAGTCCTACGTGTCGTAAAAGGCGACTAAAAGGACAGCTGTCTCTTGCAGTCTTTTGAGTAAAAGGCTAGGCCCACCGCCAATAACTGCGGAAACTGCTGCCGTGCAGTCTCACTTTTGAGTAAAAGGGTAGGCCCATCGCCAATAACCGTGGAAACTGCTGCTTGCAGGTGGACTTTTTAGTCAAAGGAGAGGCCCACCCCACCGTTAATAATTGTAGTTGATGACAGCAAGGGCATGCGGTCGGAGTCTGATATTGTAAATATATATGTAGAGAAGAGCAGGCAGCCGACCCCTCAATGAAGGGGTAACGGTTGGAAAGAAGACGAGACAGAGTAAGGAGAGACTTAAAATTATTATGAATGAAAGATGACTGACAGAAGAAATAAAAAAAAATTACGAAAACTATACTTTTCCCATGGCGTCTTCGTGTTCCTTAAATAAAGCAAATTAGGAACGAAATAAAGAACGCACATTCTCTCGAAACCTGATCAGTGCTCATAATGCCGGCAATGACTTGCATCACGGTGACGGCGGTCACTGTCTCATCTCTTCCCCCCCACCCCCGGCCCCGGCCCCCCCCTCCCCCGCGACCCAATTCCATGTCGCCACGCAGTCGAGGAAAAGCTGGAACTAAAATGGGAAGTTTCACTTTCCTGTTCCTCCATCGCCTCTTGTCCTCGAACTGAACGCCCGTGTCTACGCAATCTATCGGGACTCGGGCGGTCAGTTTGTTGCCGACAGTTTCAATACATACTTCACACACAGCGGAGCCATTACATCAACGCGTGATAGATTAGTAAACAAAAAAAAAAGCCTTGCGATTTGTTATGAAAAATGATAGGAAAAAGAAGGTATGAAATCGGTGATATAAGGAAGCCAAGGCCTGAAATATTGCAATGGAAAATGACAAAGATTAAATTTGTATGTTTTATTTGCATTTTTTGCCACATGGGGTTCAGTATGTTGGTTATACTTCAGGCCAAACAGGTTGAGGAATCAGGAAAAGAGTGCACTTACGAAACTATCGGTAAAGGAAAGGACCAGACAGTGGAAAACGCGAACTACTTTTGTCATTTGAAGCTTGTGCTGGTAAACACGTTTTTCCCCAGAGAAAGGACAATAATCGAGTATCACAAACAGCCAGCGTCTTTAGAAAGAGACGGTACTAAGAACAATTACCGTCCAAAATATCAAAACATTGTAAATACAATTTCCTTTGACCAAAACACCAATGATGGGAATGCAAGTATTCCAGGATACTTGAATTTTACGAAGCATGATGTCCAAAATGTCAGTGATTCTACAGCATCCTTGCAGTACATGACGCATTTGCAAGAGAGCAGCCTAGGGGCTCGTCTAAATCAGTATTTAACCCAACCTACTACAACTTGTAAGCGACTGGCAAGGATTGGCGGGAGGTCTTGCCTTGGTGCTTACGATGGAAGCAAGGTAATTAATCTATTAATCTCTAACTGTAAGCATTTCCTTTGTTGACATCCTGTATTTCGCTCTTGTATACAGTAGGTAAATGTCCAGAGGGGAAAATGTCCTACGCTCAGTTCAAAGGATCAAAATGTTTGTCTGCTTGATACCAGAAATTATCCAAGCTGCGGTCGCCCCTGAGCATATTAGATTAAGGGATTAGCTTGATTAGCTTTGCTATTCAGTTCCTTGTGCTTTAAGAACTCTATACCTTATTGTATTCAGGTAACTTTGTGGGGAAATTGTAATACCCTGTAAAGAAGATACTATGCAATGTAATATGTATTAATATGTATTTACATAGTATAACAATCGTCCCAGTAGGTAGTAGGTTACAAAGCATCTTCAAGCAGTTTATCGATATATATATATATATATATATATATATATATATATATATATATATATATTATATATATATATATAGTTAAACTTGTAGTATAGTTGCCATGCAGTACTTTACTTTAAGATTTCCAGGGAGTTCTACAATGTTAACATATTTGCTGTTTATCCCAATCCAAATATTGACGATTCGTTATGCGGCTGTCACGTGAAGATTCGTTATCTGTATAGACTGTAATGCACAGCACAGCGAGTGGCTTCATTCCAATGCCACGGGTGAACATGGCCGGTCTGCTCTTGCGTTCTGTTTATCCCCCTAATTTGTTCAGTTAACTGAAAAACCAGCGCATATTTCTGGTAAATGATTAGTTAAGTATATCTTTGTTTTACCAGACCACTGAGGCGATTAACAGCTCTCCTAGGGCGGGCCCGAAGGATTAGATATTTTTACGTAGCTAGGAACCGATTGGTCACCTAGCAACGGGACCTACAGCTTATTGTGGGATCCGAACCACACTTCTTCGAGAAATGTATTTCTATCACCAGAAATAAATTCCTCTGTTTCCGTGTTGGCCGAGCCGGGATTCAATCTTCGGACCACCGGATTGGCAGCCGAGCGCGAAAACCACTCGTCCAGCGAGGAACTGGTAAATAATGAGACGTTAAGGCCTGTCCACACTAGGAAACATTGTTTGCAAACAAAGTTTCTAAACAATATTTCCTGCCCAGACCTCTGTTGTCGGCAGGATGCCTTTTGGTGCAGTAGCATCTGTATTTTCTTTACTATTTTAATGCACTCCAGGAGGGATCAGAAAAAGAAATAGAGATCATGAGGAAGTCTTTAGAAAATTGAGCCTGTCATGCTGACTTACTTCTGGCGGAATTGAAAATAGATACATACACACGTATACGTACACCACGCACGATAATATATATATATATATATATATATATATAGATATATATAATATATATATATATATATATATATATCCATAAATAAAAGTATAAGCCATGAAGAAAAAATAAACCTTATTTCTCAGAAACTAAAACTGAAACTGTGTCAATTACACAAACAACTATATCTACAGAAGACGATGATGGCTACGAATTGGGAGCTGCAAACATGATGAATAATTCTTCAATTTTGGAAAATTTGGAGAAGTTGAAACATCTGAGTGTTAAACAAGGTGAAGATTTAAGTGAAGTAATTTGAAGTTTCCCAGAAATTTTTGCAGATGTGCCTAGGCGTACTGAGCTGACCAAGCATGAGATCAAGATTCCATAAGATGGAAAACCTTTCAAGCAAAGAGCCTATCGCTTATCACCATATCATCGAGATGTTTTGAAGAAAGAAGTTGAGTATTTGCTGCAACATGGATCAGCAGTACCCAGTTCAAGTCACTTCAGTTCTCCATGTGTGTTAGTGAAGAAACCAGATGGTTCATTTAGAATGTGTACTGATTATAGGAAACTGAATTCCATCAGCTCAGCGTGACTGACAATTATCCTTTGCCTCTTATAGATCAGTTACTTGATAATATTGGACAAGCCAAGATTGTTTCCAAGATAGACTTGTTGAAAGGATATTATCAAATTCCCTTAGATGAGAATGCTAAGTTGCTGTCAGCTTTTATTACTCCTTTTGGACTGTATCAGTGTACTGTTCTGCCGTTTGGTCTGATGAATGCACATGCAACATTCCAACGAGTGATATATCAACTGCTAGGATCGATAGAAGGAGTAGGTGTATACCTGGATGACATAGTGATTTACTCTACAACGTGGGAAGAACATCTGAAAATTCTGAGGAAAGTTTTCAAGAAGCTGCAAGAGGCAGGATCAACAGTTAACCTAGAGAAGGGCGAGTTTGGAAAGGCAACTGTGCCTTGGGTTTGAAGTTAGGAAAGGCCTTCTCGCTCCAGTAAATGCTAATGTAGAAGGTATCCGTAAGGCTACCCCATCTACTACCAGGAAATAGCTACAGAGATTTTTAGGCATGGCTGGATTCTATCGTCGTTTCTGCCCAAATTTCTCAACCGTAGTAGCTCCCTTGACAGACTTTACTAGTCCCAAAGCTAAGTTTGTTTGGACTCCAGAGTGTCAAGAATCCTTTGAGAAGGTAAAAGCCATTTTAACTTCAGACCAGTACTTCAAGCTCCAGACTTCGACAAGAAACTTTTTGATACAAGTTGATGCTTCTGACTGTGTCATTGGAGCTGTCCTACTTCAAGAAGATGGCAATAATATCTACCAACCTGTGTGCTTCATGTCTTCAAAATTGAAAAAACATCAGAAAGTATACTCGACAATCGAGAAGGAAACTTTAGCTTTAATCACAGCATTGAAAAAGTTTGAAGCATATGTGAATAGACCTAGGAATATTATATATTACTACTTTCAAAATGCATATATCCCCTCTTTGACTGTATAAAATGTTAGAATAGAATTTTGCAACATTTTTCAGATTCCTAGCTAGCTTAGAATTAGGATGTTTAAAATGTGTGTTCAGATTCTGCATGACATAATGTAAAAAGAATATATAACGTAGTATGAAAAGAGAGAGATTATCTTTGTCCGTTCGAAGCTAGAATTGTTTCAGTAACTTTTCATCGCCTTGAGATTAAGGGAGCTCGCTGACTCTGTGTTGTTATAAAAACATGTCAATCTTAATAATCGCTTAATGTCTGTCTTGATCGGGTACATGTCTTTGTTGAGATAGTGCGAAAATGACTCTATACTGGTCTCATACGCGTATGTCTTTGCCGAATGCTACGTGCAGATTTCACAGTTTGTCTGTAAAGTTGCGTCACATTCGAAGCTTCTGGAAATAATTGCATCATCTTGGCGTGTCCCAAAACGTTTTGTGCCAGATCCACTGCCCAGCTCTTGTGCGAATTGAAAGAATTCATTCGGGCTTAAATCCTCAAAGCATTTATCTCTCTCTCTCTCTCTCTCTCTCTCTCTCTCTCTCTCTCTCTCTCTCTCTCTCTCTCTCTCTCTCACGGCACTTTTGATTTCAAAGTAACGTAACGATTTCATACTTACTGAATGGTCACTCGTAACTTTTAGATTTCAGATTTGATATTTCTTAGAGTTATTTAGTATTATTTAGTGTTTTTGTGGAATCTGAACAAGCATTTTACAAGTGTGTGTAACGGCGCCTATTTTTGTGAATTGGTGAATTTTTTGAAGAAAGAAGTTGGTATACCAAGGTAAAATGTGTTATATTTTTATTAGTTGCAACTAATAACTAATAGTAACAGTGGTTTGGTAAAAACCAATAACTAATGGTTACGATGGTTTAGAGAACTAATAACTAATAGTTACAATGGTTTGAGTGAAAAGATTTACATTTTTACACATTGCTAATTTTTGTGTTTTGTGTTTGTTTCATTTGAACTGCATTTATCCATTTTCTTATTGAAGTGTGTCTTTTTATTTTATATTCTGTGTGATTAATATTTTTGAAATTTGGTATTTTCCACATTTTTCTGTGTTTTCATTTACATTCACAATTTAATTAACTTAGTTATTTTCATTAAATAATCGTTGCACATTTAATTGAATTTAACACCTGCGAATTAATTTGCATATACTTAGAATTCTTTTCAAGTCTTTTTGTTGTTTAGCACTTTTGAATTAATTTCCAAATTTTAAGTATTGCCTAACACTTTTGAATTTTGATTGAATTAATTTTCTTGAATTTTGTGATAATTAATTTTTACTTAATTTTAATTAATTGATTCAAGAATTAATTAAACTTTGCTTTGTTTTCAAGTAACAGTAATTTTCCCTGATATTGTGAATTTCACTTATAAATTTTGAGTTTGATAATAAATTTTTGTATTCAAAATTTTTAGAAGTATTTAATTTCTCACCAGTATACTACATGCATGTAATTATGATTTGCTTAGTGGTAATTGATCTGTTTTCCTTCAATTTACTTGAAGTGACTTAGAACCAGGGAAGTACTTAGGCTTCTGAAATCAGGGAAATACTTAGACTTTTAAAGTTGTTGATGAAGTGATGCCCTTTGATTAATTTAATTACTTACAAGATTACCGCAAATCTGTTTTGATGAACTTAGTCTCATTTTCTGCAATACTGGTAAATTTTAAGGGATCACTGTTGCCTTTAGAGTATTCAGTCGTTTAGTACCTGTGATGAGGGATCAGGTGTCTGACTGTTGTGAGGTAACAATTAATGAATGGTAAGTGTAGTAACCAGATACTTGGCACTTCGTCACAATATACATTGTATATGTATATATAATACATTATACATGTATTTATATGCATATACACACAGAAACACCAAATGTTTTCCATTCTGGATGGAAAACAAATATGCGGTGAAAAGTGTTTGCAAACAATGTTTCCTAGTTTGGGCAGGCCTTTATATTCACAGATGTTCCAGCTGTCGTCAAGTCCAAGGTGTGTAAGTATATAGGCACTTCCAACCATTGTGCTATATCTGTCAATCAGTATATTCCTAATGTCACCATTGGGAAAACAGACTGGTTGGAATCTAGAACCAACTGGGATTGCATTAACGAAGCTTATCGGGCACTCACCAAGATGATGTTAAATGAAAATTGCACCATTTTTGTTGAGTCTCGCCGTATTGCTTACATAATTTACCATATAGCTGAGAGAAATTACAATAATTCCTTAAAGAGGAAACTTCAAGGAATTACTCGGCCTCATCTGTGGTGGACCAAATTGGTATCTATCTTCGGGTCAGGCTCGCCTTCCATTCCACCACTACAAACAGATAACGGTAGATTAATTACTGCCCCGAAGAAAAAGACTGATCTGCTTCATCGAGCTTTGAAGTTGAGCAGTCAGTTGAGGATGTCCCTGATACTTGTCATTCTGAACCTAGTCTTACAAAATTTGCATTTTGCTCTATGGGTGTTGAAAAAATTCTTGATTATCTTGATAGCTGGTGTAGAAAAGATCCTCAAGGTTTCTTCACTTCATTCATCTAGCCATTGCAGGAAGCAGTTTTGCAGTGAAAATGTATCAGAACCCATGTTGGCTCGAGGATGTCTGAATCGTTGTTAGGGCTGTGGAAATTTCCCAATGTCAGATTCCAGGTGTTAGGTGGTTTTGTTTTTTGGCACTTGAAGCAATGTTTTCCCTATGCCAGATGAATTTCTGTCTCTTAATTTTGCTCTAGTTCTTCCTGATGTATGTGAAAGACCTTGGATGAAGTCAAATACCTTTTCCTGGAAGGATCTTGGCATCAGTGGCAGGGATGTCCCATGTCGGTTTTTCTGAGTACGGTTTGGTGTGTGATGCCAAAAGGGACGTCTTCCTGCCCTATATTTGTGATCAAGGTACCGTTATCTGAAAATTTGCCTTCGTCTTGTTACAGAATAAGTTTGATTATTAATCCATCTTTAAACACATGACTTAATTTTACTGAAAATTCTGGTATTTTTTTGCAGTTTACGTTTATTTCATCCTATTACTAAATCTTCATCCATAAAGTGCATAAATAACACTAGTCATCCTTTCTGGGTCACGAGTACTGTAATTGAAACAGAAAAGTCTGACATTTTTTTTTATCAGGGGAGCTTACGTGACAGCAAATCTTGATATCTTTGTCATAGGTATTCTCCTCACTAGGTATGTGTCAGGTGGTGCACTCAAATTTGGTGATGGCTGAGAGTGGCTTTTGCATTCAGGTGGACTATGTCCCAATTTTGGTTGGGGTGTGGGTGAGTGGTAGTTGATTTGTGTGGATGGTAAAGGGTGTAGGTATCTGTAATGTTTGGCTCTTAACTAAACAGTAAAAAGTTCTGTTAAAGATACTATATTTTCTCTCGGCTAGCGTTAGTTTTCTGCTGAAAAATCCGAGCTTTGAGGTCATTCCATTGATTGATTGTTCAAAGAAATGCTCATCTTGCAATGTTGCTTGCATTTGTTGTGAAAGTGAGTTGGGTTTTGGGTTTTGGGAAAGTTAGGGTTATAATATCTGCTAGGACATCTTTGTCCAGAGAGCATCCCATTTGGTGGGTCCCCAGTTGAGAGTTGTGTTTTTGCCGAGCCCTGAAGGCCAAATGTCAAGTATTGAATGTGTAGGTCCCAGCAGAGACATTTTTCCCTCCCAGGCCCACTTGCTTTGGTTTTCCCTCTGCAATGAGGTCTGGCAATGTCAGGAGGGAATGGAGTTTGCCCACAGGATGCCCTCACTGTCATGTCCCCCAGTGAGGTGTTCAGCAAGGCAGGGGCCAGGCGTACAAGGGGATGTGGTAACATGGAGAACTCTGCTAGGGAGGTAGAATTAGGAATATGTTTGACGAGACATAATGTTATGATTTAGAGCTACAGATGCTTGAAAGTTAATAGGAAAAGGTATATGTGGCACACACAACATAATCAACTAAGAATAACAATGCAGGACTGCAAACAACAAACTCAGTGACTGAGATAAGTTTCTTATTTAATATAATACTTTTTAAGTTTTAACACAACTTGCTGATGAGACCCTTCTCCTTACCCTTGAAATCTCGGTATTAGACAGTTTGTTTCATTGCCGAATAGTTAATTTCTTGCTGCTCAATTGTTTAAAACTGAAACATATTCTTTGTTCTTGGCATGTTTGAGGCAGTGATTATCCAGGATCAAAATAATTCCTGAACCTCACAGTGTTACAGACAGCTTATACATAAAATTAGTGCTCAGTAATATTGAAGTTAAGGAAATAAGAAAATTCATTAACACCTTAAAAAAAATAAAATATACAAAATACCTTATCCTGTGAGGGCAAAAACAAAACAAAATACAACATAACCTAATAACTTCAAACCTTGCACAGTATATATACATATATAAGCATTCCTTTGACCCTCTTGTATAAATTAGCAAGGCTCTTGCAGGTAGCCACGTACAAATGTCAAAGATTAAGAATCACATGTACATAGTGTACCCAGTCTGACACTGGAAAGCAATGATACTTGAAACAAGGTGAAAACTAGTAATTAAACCTTGTAGATTCTTGCCAGTCGCTGGAATATTCTCAATCATGTACGCAATTATATACAGTAAAGACGGCTTCATCCCACCCTCCACAGCACTTCCTATCCATACATCAATCCCCAGGATTTCAGTGTTACTTAACATCCAGTAGCACCTGGATGTGATGGATCCCATAGTCCATTCTGTATAGGACTGAAGACCCCTGGTTCTACACTCAACCACTTTTCTGGTAACTCAAAAGCCATCTTCCTGTATTCACTTTGAACCCTACTACAAATCGTACCAACTGTCCAATAACTTAACGGTCTAATATAGTATCAGTGAAGTAAACCTGTAAGCTTGTTTATGACCACTTCACCAATGTTACATACCCAATAGTTTAACGACCTAACGTAGTACCAGTATCCAATAAGGTTATTTATGGTAACTTCGCTACTGGTATATGTCAGTATGTATCCTTTAGTCACTCAGTGTCTTAATTTTAAAAACTGAGTTGAGTCGCTTTTGTTCATATTTCTCTTATTACCTTTTATTTACTTTCTCTTATCACAGTCGTTTTTGCATTGATTTATTTTATATTTTTTGCATTTTTAGTCCTGATGATGAAGCTATAATTTGGAACATCAGCCAAACAATAAATGAAAATATATCTCACCTTCTATTCTTCATCTTTGTTGCAGTCCTCTTTTATCTTTCAGGTGCCGGATGTTTTGTTATTCACTAAATAATTTCCTCATTTGTCATCTCCATGACCACCAACGATGCACTTAGTTAGACGGAGCGTCATTCCCCTCTGTCAGCTTGCTCCAGATACTAGTACCTGGGCATCTCTAATAGTGTGCAAGAAGTTCTTGTAACAGCTAGTCCTCTTGTTCACAATGCTTGCAGATTCATCCTCATTAACCTCATCATTTTGGAGCATAGTGCCAGGTCATAATTTTCAAAAGTCAATCTCTTGAAATTCATTCCAAATATATGAATTGCGCCTATGAATGTGGTATCATAATAGAAGTCTGGCACAGGAAGGTTGGAGTTGAGTGTCTGTAGTGCAAAAGAAAGACAGTGGGTTCTTTGAAAGGGATTTTCTAAAACATCCCTTGGTCTACAGATTGGATTCCATGAAGTTACCCTAGCTAGCAAGTAAGCAACAAAAATGCTGGCATTAACAAGTTCACTTGCAGGAAGATGAGCACAACATTTTTTCAGGAAGAGAACAATCTGGGAAACGATTTTTCTTAGGTTTAGCATTCAGTGCTGGTACTAAGTAGTACTGAAACAGTCTGAATAACTGTGCAATCATTCAGGCATCCCATAATATATCATATTACATTAGCGAACGTTGGACATTTTTCAGTGGACACAGTCTCTGAGATAGTCCCACCATAATCAATCTCAGTTCATGAGTTTAAAGCCTCGGCACACATTACTGAGGTATTTAGTAACATTAATACGTATTCCTGCCTAAGTAATTTCAGTAATGCCCTTGAAAACTGGACAGTCACGTCAGTATTACAGATTGGCTTAAATTCAGGTCATTTTCAAGTATGTGCATGTCCTGACGTTGGTGGATATTTTCATCAATAGTGGACAAAATAAAAATGTAGAAAAAGTGTGTATGTGTCTGTGTATCAGGCATAATTTCTTATCAGTTACATTAAATTTTTTGTTACTTCACTTAATGTTATACCTGAAAATTTATTTATTGCTTGTACATAATATGTTGTATATATTTTTGCAAATCTATATGACAAGTCCCTGTTTCTTTTTAATGTCATGAGATATAACTTAGGCACATAGGAACACATCCTCATTATGCATAGTGTTCTGGGACTGAAAGTTACGCTAACTTTTAGATTTTAAAATTTTCGTATAGGTATTCGTTTTCCGATCATTTTTAGCTGTGCTCTGCAATGTATCAGAATGCAGTTCCATTGTGGTTCTAGAACAGCCTGAAGAAGGAAACGGATTGGTGGCTGAGGCACCTTCCGGTTGTCAAGGAAGAACAAATCAGCATTTCAAGACAAGAGACTGATCGAATGAATGAAAGTTCTTGGCTCTTACATTTTTTTTAATCCCCGTCCCTTGAGACAGTATGGTATCTAGAGCCCCAACCCTGGCTTCAGTTAGCCTACGTGAATATTTTAGTGTTGATTTCTCAGGCCTCCGTTGTTAAGCGAATTAATCTACTGCTCAGTCCTAATATTTTATTTGCAATTGTTAATATCATTGGCCAACATATCCCCAAAAGTGTTTTACATATGAATTCAGTTACCTTTGTCTCCTCAGCTTGTGTGTATGGATAGTGACGTAAGGCCTCAACCTACAGGCTGCCTCGTGTACTCATTTGGTGTGGGCAACGATTTTAGCTTTGACAACTGCATGCAGGTAAGGCACTCTCGATTTTCATGCTATATTTATATATACATGATAGAGAAAGAGAGTATCATCTTCATATCTATTCTTGGTTTAGAAGTAACTTTGGCTAGGGTTTAATAGTTATACAGTTTTTCATGGTAAGATTATCCCTCATTTAGGTAAAATTAGTTTCACAGTAATTAAGGCTGTACTTGACGACACAAAATGTGTGATAATTGTTACGAATTGACGATCGTCTTCAGAAAGGCTGCAGAAGAGGATTTGGCTACACCGAAATGATATTATAGAAAGTGCAAATATAGTCATGTATTATATTCAGAAATCATTTAGTATTATTATAACACTTACTTAATTTTCCATACGAATGCCAAGGTCAGTACGCCCTGTCTACGCCCTGTTATAAGTTAAAGGACGGGGAAAAGTGAAACTTCAGTGCTAAAGAAGTGGTAAAACTACTAGGTCTGAAAGGATGGGATATAATAGAAAGACTGGAATCTGAGAGAACGGAAACAAAAAAGCAGCCATAGGATCGAATTCTGCAAAGGATATTGCGTTCGACAGAATAAACATGGGAAATCGAATAAACAGAAAAAAGGCTGCATCAATGCTTAATATAATATATATTAAAAGAGAAGGTAGAGAGAAAGGAGGCTTTAGTTAGTTATATCTCGAGTTAAATCCTGTTGAAAAGAGAAATAAGAAGTAACTCCTCCACCCACCCACCCTAAAAAGAGAGAGGGGAAAGATTCCAGATATGACAGATAAGGAGAGCATCTAAACAAAGCACCTCTTTGTAAAGACCAGAATTTGTAACTTGAATAACCAAGACAAGTCTAAAGCAATAGGAACACGCAAAATGGTGATAGATGTGAAGGAATGAGTGAGCTTTCCAGTAAACAACTTAGAAATAATGAATGAAAAAAGTAGAAAAGAAGGAAACCCGTCTCAAAGGTCAAAAAGAAACTCGAGAGCTGATAAGACGACTAAGAGCTCTAAAAGAATTCAATGAATTATTTAAGGGTACTTTTTTTATTTACATCTGTCATCTGTCTACCAAACAGAATAAGTAATGTGCAGCATCAAACGAACTACCAAGAGTGAAATTGCCTCTGAGTGTACCTCTCATAATCTTACCTTCTTACCTGTAACTTACTGTCGACTTTTGAAGCCTGGATGTAGTTACATCCAATTCCTTTTTTTTTTTTTTTTTTAGTGTGTGCTATCAAGGGAAGTGTAGTCTGTGACCAAAACTCTGACAAGGCTAGACGCCTCAGTGGCGTGGTCGGTATGGTGTTGGCTTGCCACCTCGGTGGCCGCGAGTTCGATTCTCGGGCATTTATTGATTGGTGAGAGATGTGTATTTCTGGTGATAAAATTTCACTCTCGACGTAGTTCGGAAGTCACGTAAAGCCGTTGGGCCCGTTGCTGAATAACCACTGGTTCCATGCAATGTAAAAGCACCATACAAACAAACAAACAGATAGGCTTGATTTATCTTAAACAAGTGAAAAGAACTTTACTGTGAATGTCACGAGGGATAAGAACGGGATGTTTGCTGAGAAAATACAACTTTCAGATTTTTCGAGTATCTAAAGCAAAAGGCTAATACGATGAAACAGACAACTTAGGTGCACATAAGAGAGATAAAACAAAATCATTTCAAATGTAAGTAAGAGTAAGAATGAAATCAATAAAAACACAACCCAAGTAAGACAGTGACAGTAAGACGCGAAGATAAATACAACGGAAACACTTTAGGACAAATATTTTTATAGATGACACTAGAGGACATATTAGGACACAGCTGATCTCTGCCTTTCAATAAAGTGTCAGTCCATTCTCCCTTGAAGAGAAAACGTCGCAGATCTCTTCATCGACTACGTGATTACATTACACCCTCATAAAATATACCATAGATAAAGAGAATAACTGTCTGTCTGTCTGTCATTTATAAACGTTCAACTTTTAAGACAAGCGAATTCTTTAAATGCCAAGATTTTATTTAGAAAAAAAAATTACAGTCCCGGATGAAATTTTTATGATAGCTATTATTTTAATTTTAAAATTGGTTCCATTTGTATACATCTTCATAGAGCGCTAGTCCTCCCATCAAACTGGAATGCTTTTCAAAATGAAATGTTATTTCTAATGAATAACTTGAAAGGTTTTCCACAATGGCTAGTTTATAAAAAGTTGTATCACTTACTAAATAAACTTGTTTCTAAAAGACCTATTTTTTAGCTGTGCAAAAAATTTATTTTTATGAAAGCTTCCCATATATTCATGACTAAGTTTTTCAAGAGAGATTCACTCAAGTTATTCAGGAACATTTCCCAGCCATTAAAGTCATCTTTATCCCAAAATCCCCTTACCATTTGCACTTGGTTTAAGGTAAAAGACCCCGTAGTGGGGTAGCGCCATCAGTACACCTCATTCGGTGCAATGTAGGCATTACTTAAGGTTATTTGCAGCGCCCCTTCGGCCCCTAGCTGCAACTACTTTAATTCCTTTTACTGTATCTTCTTTCGTATTCTCTTTCTTCCATCTTACTGTCCACACTCTCTTAACAATTGTTTCATAATGCGACTGCGAGGTTTTCCTCCTGTAACACCTTTCAAACCTGTTACTGTCAATTTCCGTTTCAGCGCTGAATGGCTTTAGTTGCCCAAGTGCTTGGCATAATACCAAAAATCTATATAAGTAAAAATAATAAAAATGAAAGCAAAAGACCACCTGTGTCCTGATATGTCCTCTGGTGTAGCCTATGAATACGCTTGGCCTAAATGAATTTCAATTGTATGTATCTTATCTTCTCAATGTGGTGGTTTGTTTTCAATGAGTTCCCTGTTGTCTTAACTGTAGGTCGGTTGTGCTTTTATTGATTTCATTTCTACTCCTAATTAGTAAATCAGAATCGTATACACTTAACCATATTGACGCCTACAGAAATGTTGAAGCTAAAACAGCTGTTCTTTACAGGACTATGGATGTGAAGTCCATTCGTTTGACCATGACGACGACCATGAAATCTACGACTACCGCCAAGGACCGCTGGCCTTTTTCCACAAAGCCAGGATTGGGCACAAGGACGGTTATTATAGGTAAGCTGCTCTCTGGAAAAAAATATGCTTGTTAACTTTTTTATTTAATGGCTGTATAACAGATATCAACAAAACAAAATTAAGGCAAAACTTATATAACCGGTTCGCGATGGAAATATTTTTAGTGTAATTGTTAGTGCTTCCTGATATGCAACTAACACCTAGCTTTTCAACTTCGTTCAGAATGCCGACATTTATCAACATCTCCAAAACTTATTTTTTCTTGTCCCATCTGCGGGATTTTGGGAATAATCATTTTATTGTTCTACATGATGAGTTTCCACATTGGCATTACTTGGGGTTCTGTGCAGCGTCCCTTCGGTCCCTATCTGCAACTCCTTTCATCCCTTTTACTGTACCGCCGTTCATACTTTCACTGTTAATTTCCGTTTCAGCGCTGAATGGCTTCATAAATCCCAGTGCTTTCCTTTGGCCTAAAATTCTATATTCTCGATCATTTTGTTTTTTTAAATTAACCCAGAAAGTGGCCATGGGAGTAGATCAGTTATAACCCAGTCTTCTTGCTAACTTTGATTTTCTGTCGTCGCAGACAATTTCGATGCGTACGAGGTTCACTGGAAAATAACCCAGATGCACGAATGGTTGCACACCTTTCACATAGAGGAATGAATATGTTCCAGTAGCTCTTGCAATGGGAAACTTTACACAAAGTAATATAATCGAAATTTGGATAATGTTGAAAAATTATTTATGCATATTTTCATACTCTCAATTTTATGAGACATATATATACTATATCTGCATTGCGCATTGTAAAATATAATGATTGATGTAATACCAAGAGATAACGCTGATTGAGAGTTTTCATACCATACTACATATGTGGTAAGTAATATACTGAAGATGGCAAGAGATATCAAATACCTCAGGCAGTTATGAGGTAATAGATTCATGTATAGCTTTATGAAACGTCATCAAAATTATTACAGTTGTCAGTGCCGCCGATGTACATGCTAGAAATCAGTGTGCTTAATTCAAAGTGATCTTCTGGATTTTTTTTAAAACGTTCATCCTACTCGTACATGTGTACAGATTATCCCGCTCAAAATCAAATAAACTCTAGAGATAACTGGCGGCAGTAAGCAACAATACGGATGAAACGAAACCGCTCATATCACCAAAAGGACTATCCCAAGTGAATCTGCAAACCCCACAGTTAACACAAACGGCTTAATTTTCTATTACTCTAAGATAAAAATAGTGGCCGTCCCCATCTCGGCACACCCCGTAATGGGGTAGTGCCGTCAGTGCACCTCACGGGGTACACTGTAGGCATTGCCAAATGTCCTTTGCAGCGTCCTTTCGGCGCCTGGTTGCAACCTCTTTCATTTCTTTTACTGCACCTCCCTTCATATTTTCTTCCATCTTGCTATCCACCCTCTCCAGTGCTGGGCCTTAATTTGGCCTAAACTCTATTTTCCAATCCTTTATTCCAATCCCATCTCGGCACACTGAAAGGAACAGACCGAATAAGTTTCTTAGAGTTGGGTGCTCCTACTCTAGTCACTGAGGTACTAATGTAGAACAAAGTTAATTTTGCAAATCTTGAAAAACATATTCTGGTATACGAGCCATCTTTCACTGAGAGGAACTGGTTGGTGGTAATATCCAAGGAAGGAGTAGCATGAAGATAAGTGGTGAACGCTAGAACTGTTTGTGACTAATAAACAACTACTGCTCTCTGTGCACATATATACACACACAAACATATTTTGATATGATTTATTGGTAGGGTCTTGTGCTAGAGCTGCACTAGGCCGATATTGCACTACGTAACTCAGCTCTCTCGCTCTCTCTCTCTCTCTCACACACACACACACAATCAGTCATAAATATCAGTCCCTTACAATCTTCATTTTTGAATATTTTTGTTTATTGTCGATTCGCAGGACGTGTGAGGAGAGCCAGTACGGCCTGAAGTGCGAGCCTTCGCTTCGTTACTACACAATGGCTACAATACGGAGGTAAGAGCGCCCAACGGTGTGATTTTTGTTTACACATAGATATGAAAATTTAGCTTACGGTTATCATGCATTGTCAGGGAACTTCCTTTAATGATTATATTCAAGTCTTTACTGAATATCAAACTTTCTGTTGGGAACCAGTGAGGGAAAACAATGCTTTTTTTTCTTTCTTTTTTTTAGCATCAAAGTTGATTTTACGGAATGTAATACTTTATAACTACACCTGCGAATGAATATATTTTAATTAATAAGGACGTATCGTCATCAAATCTCATTTGATTTGATATTGAGAAGTGTAAATAAATGCATAAAAAGAGTTTTTTCCTTTTTACATTTTCTCGCATCCTATATTTAATCTTATAGATGCAAAAAGATCATGCCGTTGAAAGTATATCATCGTCTCCAGCCTCTCTGAAATTCCATCTCTCATGTCTTACCCGTGCTTTATCTTCTACAAATCTCCACCCATCCCTAGCCTCCCTTCTCACAGTTCGCATCCAAGTAGCCGAAGGTCTTGCAACTCTCCTGGTGCTCCCTGAAGTCAGCCGACACCATCACATACTGCCGCCTCCTTCGCTCTTTCACCATAATCTTATCTATAAGGCAACGCAGTTTTTTTTTTTTTTTTTTTTTTTTTTTTTTTTTTTTTTTTTTTTTGCTTTAGTTATGATTTAATGGTTAGAATGGGGAAAATTTAATGCTTAGACTGCGTATTTTTGATGAAGAAAAATAAAGGATTTCAATAGAATTAATTTCTATAAATAAGCAGGATATGTTTTATAACTTTATTTTCATGATAAAACATAAAAAGGCAAAGTGAAGAATTTAGTTTCTCAGTGCCGTGGCCTGTGGTCGGAAAAGCCACGGAGGGTTGCCAGATGTTACCGGAAAGCCACACTAGTAGACGAAATTCATCAAAACGGCAATCCTACTACAGGGCCGGTGCTAGCAGTTAGGGATCCAATTAGAAAATTATAATAGAAAAAATAAAAACTAATTTGTGTCTTGATATAAAAATGATTTCCCAAGTGAACATTCTCTGTTAATAAAGTATGCATAATAATGTGAGGAATTAAACTTCCCCATTCTTCATTTCATGTTTTCGGTGGCGGTTTATTCCTCTTAGAATGCAAAAAAAGGCTTCCAACCGTAACTCTGGCGCGGGGCCCCTCAAGACTCAGGGCTCAATTGGATCAAATTGCTCAGATAGGCTTAAAACCGGCCCTGCTCATCCACTACATGTGGAACTTGGGTAATATCCCATGTGGTAAACTAATCACTATCGCATCTGACGTCTGAAAATTTCCCAGAAGCTTTATTATCCAGCATTCAAAATATTTTAGATACAGATTCTTGGTCATCATTCGATGAATGTCCGTATAGGAATACAGTTCGCATTGGATAAACGCATAAGCTTTCTTTTACATGCAATTGCAGTGTAATTGATTTACAAGACTGAATCGGCTGCCCATAGACTGATTTGCCTCTTTTAGTCTTGTACTAAATTCCAATTCGTGAGAATGTTTTCAAGATATCTTTTTTCTTGAATATCTCAGAATGACCTCATTGATTCCCTCTCCCAGGAGTCTTACTATCGTCTTGTTGACTCTGTCTAGTTTATTTTTGTTTCTTGGTTTTATCGTCTGTCCGATCTCTCCAGAAATGTTCTCATTAAAACAGCATCATCTGCAATTCTAAATCTATCAAGTTTTTAAACTTTCTTGTCCATCTCCTCCCACTTCTTTTTATGATAAAAATCCTCAACCAGGCAAAAGAAAGTGTGACAAATCACTCGAAAGTAGCGCCCCGCAATTTTGCTGCAAATTCAATTAACAACTCTCCATCAACACTAAATCCCGTTAGGGGGATAGTACCGTCAGTGCACCTTATGAGATACACTGTAGGCACTACTTAAGGTTCTTTGCAAGGTGCTTTTGGCCATTAGCTGCAACGGCAACCCCTTTCGTTCCTTTTACTGTACCTCCTTTGATATTTTCTTTCTTCCATCTTACTTTCCACCCTCCCTAACGATTGATTCATGGTGCAACTGCAATGTTTTCCTCCCGGTACACATTTCAGACCTTTTACTGTCAATTTCTGTTTCAGCGCTGAATGACCTCATAGGTCCTAGTGCTTGGCCTTTGGCTTAAACTCTATATTCAATTTAATCCAATCTATCAACACTATAATAATACTGATTTGTTCTTAGATATTTTCAGTCAGCTGCGCGTATTTAAAGGGAGTACTTTTGCTAAGGCCTTCAGTAATATTGCTCTGAGAGCACTGTCAAATGTCTTTTTAGAATAAAACATGTTATCATGAACAGATATACTGATGTATAATGTCTTAAAACAAGTATTTGCATACACGTGTGCGTGAGGAGCAACTATAACAAGAGGAGAGACGGCGTAGTTCACCTCCTCACGATCAAGTGACAGACAATTTCCATTACAGTACAATGAAACCACCTTCATGAAATGAGATATTATCATCATTCAGTAGATGAAACCCATTCATATGGAAGACGCCCACAGGGGCTATTGACTTGAAATTCAAGCTTCCAAAGAATATGGTGTTCATTAGGAAGAATTAAGAGGAAGTAAAGTGAAATGCAGAGAGAAGAGATTCCACTTATAAGAAAAGAAAATAATAGATTAATAAATGAAAAATATTAAAATGCACAATATAAAAAAAATCCTGAAAAGCTGTTCGTCTGAAAATAATGAGTGATTCATCAGACCTGTACATTCGAAATTGTTACGCTTTACAATGTTCTTATGTCTCCATTCATTCATTCAGTTTTGTCATTCACATGGGCTAGATTTCCCAGTTTTTGCAACCTATGTGTAAATATGCAGTCTTCGCAACCTTTGTGACAATATGCAGTCTTGGCAACTTTTTTGTTAATATGCAATTTTTGCAATCTCAGCGTCAATATGCAGCCTATGACTTGAAAGTTTTTTTTCTTTTTCCACAGAATGCTTCATCATGACACTCGAAATGTGGACTATTTGAAAATGGACATCGAAGGAGCGGAATGGTTCGTTCTCGGCGACATCATCCATAATTCTACTGTGCTTCAACAAACCAGGCAAATTGCTCTTGAGGTACGATTTTGAAAAATCTCTTCTTCCTCTGTAGCTCTCTATTATTGTTATTAGAAGATGCTGAAATATGGCGTACCAGAAACACTCGTTTTCATTGCCATCATACGGGAACTGAAATGACGAAGCAGCCTTCGCCGATGTTGGTGCTCATTACAAAAGTCACGTATCACGCACATAATTCATTGCATAATACAGAAAATGTACCGATATTCTTATTTTTATTTTTATTTTTTTTTTTTGCTGCAGGTAAATTACACTGCAGCTTTCCGAAGTTCATTTATTCCTTGACATTTTGGTAGAGCTTTCTACCATTTTACAAAAGGTGAACGAAGCCAGGAGTATCTACGTCATATTTAAACTCGCCAGCGCCCTTATTTTAGGCAATATTTTGTTGGTTGTCACAGCTGGGTAGGGGGGATGGGTCCCCTCCTATTAGCTAGGAGCAGAATGACTCATCTGAGAGAGTCTGGCTGACCAACGGAGTTGCTGAGTGATTTGCACCAGGTCCTGGGAGTTTTGGTCATAGGGTGTGCTGCCTGAAGTAGCGGAGACAGAAGCATTATACAAGGGGTGCTCCTTGCCGTTCTCCTGATGGTGGAAGGGAGAAGAAGGGTTTCCTGGGTTATGCTCAACAACTGTGTCCATCGGAGGATGGCGATGGCCTGATATTGGAGGCGGCAATGGTCGGATTCGCCATCTATACCCCTATCATTATGCAAAGAAAACTACAAGCAATCTAAATCTAAATGTTGTACTTGATCAATGAAGCTTACTCTGTAACGAAAATATTCTACTCTGATGTTTTCCAGATTCACTTGGACGAAGTCAATCGTCAGACATCAGAAGAAGAACTGCAAGAAACACTAAAGAGTTACCTCTCAGTCTTCTCCGATTTACAAAAGCTGGGATTCGCCGTGGCAGCGTTTGAGGAGAACGGGATGAGACCCATTTACTCCCGAATCGACGGAACCCTTTTGAGTATCTACGCGGAAATTCTTCTGCTGAAAAGGAATGAAAGCACCATTACTACCAGAACTTCGACACTTTAATCATTCTGGCAAAATAGCGCCTTTTTAAAATTAGTCTTGAATCCCAATAGTCAGTTCTAACTTTTGTGAACCTTAACATGATAAGCTTGTTAACAAGCTCAAATTTGATGTGAAACCCTTGTCAATTCAGTTGTTATATCTCTGCATTTCAAGGGCGACCTTTAATACAAAGAATAATGGCTGAACCTTAGAATACTTCCATTGTACAGTATATTCACTTTAGGTAAAATATGTGATACTTTGGTTTACATGTATCGCGTTTTGGATATTTTCTTTTAACGAATTTTTGATATAGAACAGGCAAATCATAAGCTCAATTAACCTCAAGGAACAAAAATGCTCATGTGGTTGACTATTGAAATCTGTACAAGTATTTAATGTTTAATATTATTAATCTTACTATTGTTTCTCAAATATTATAATGTGAACTATGCATGAAGTCGAAAAACAGGTGTAAGTGAATTCAGATACCCATCTGTAGACCAAGATCTATTTAAAGAGAATCCTATAGATTTAAGAAGATATTATTCGTTGTCATTCTTGTTCCCAATAAACAGTCACGTGGGGTTACCTTTAGAAGCCAGTGATACGAATTGCGCACCTCGCTTGTTTACTTGGAAAAAGGGAAGGCTCAGTAAAGTCTTTATAGTCTTGTCCGACCTCCTCGATGGTGATTTCACAAAAGACGAGCGTTTGCCCTTTGGGCCATGGCTCATATGGCATTATACCTGGACCACCGAAAAACCAGATCTATTTTCGGTGGCCTTGATTATACGCTGTACAGAAAACTCGGTTTCGCCGAAGAATCCTCGGCGTTTGAAAAAGAAACCCACAAATTCAATTTGTAACTTGTTTACTTCTAAGTATTTACATTAAGTTTTACTCCACACTCCGTATTTTTTTACCTATTTTTCTTGTGACTCAGCCTTCACCTTTTTTCCCCCTTTTGCTGAAGAGGGTTTTATTTTAGCACTTAAAAATAGTGAGCTGTTGGGTTAAAAGTCTTTATTCTCTAAGCTCTAACAAGGACCAGGACATCCTCTGTAGGTGAGGGCAAGGTTCAGAGAGAGAGAGAGAGAGAGTGTGTGTGTCGAGGAGGTAACATCATAGTTTCCAAGAGACAGCCCATAGCTCGGACACTGAAAAACCCTTCATCTACATCAAAGAATTTGACAATGACAGTATGCTTTAAACACCCTTTTTTTTTTTCTAAATTCACTAGTAAATAAAGAAGCAATAAGTATTTGCTGGACACCTAAGCCATGAAAGACAGAGTAAAAAAAAAAAAAGTAGCAAACACTCTGGAATGCTAGTCAGTAGAAGCACATACAGAGGCAAACATAATAACGTTTAGCTTGTGACTAATTGTTTAAGCGTAAGAAAGCCTTCTCTTTTAAGGATAAAATTATAAATTAGTCATATGTTTAAAGTACAAAATTTGTCATCCATGCAGGTTTGGATTTGATTACAGGGCGCAATGGCTAGTGGGTGTGGTGGGTGAGGACGAGTCATAACGGCTGCGGATAAGCGGCCTCTGCCATCCAATCTCATTGTGCACTGAAGGTGTGGGAAAGTTTCTGTCATAATACCTGTTCTGGCCCACCTGTTGGAGGCTTGATTTTGGATTTGAACTCTTACACCTTTCTTTAGGGGCATCAGCCGTCCGGGGGTGTCCACGGAGTGTAGTTTTTCTTGCACTTGTGCCATTTCCAGTTCCCGTTTTCTGAGTGTCTGTTGCCAGTGCCTGGTTACATTATAATCTTGACCCGTAGCGAGCTGCATTGGGGACTTACCCACCCCATGTAAGGTCGTGTTAGGGTACTAGAGGACGGCGATGGATGACTTATCATTATTGAGACTCCCTCCTCCTCCTCTAGGGTTGTTGGCAGTAATGATTCGCTTCGTAGTCTTGACAGCTGCCTCAGCCCTACCATTTGACTGTGGGTAGTGGGCAGACGGCAGTCAGCCAGAGATGCCCACCCTCCTGAAGAATGTGAGCATTTTGTGACTTACTAAGTAGTATTAGGTTCGTTCATTTGTGTGAAAACTGACTCGTCACTTTCGGCTGAGATGATGGTTTCTTCTTTTCTAGATGAAGCCTAGTGTATTCCCGAGATGATAAAAGGTGTGGACCTCGTACATTATTAACCAACTGCTCTCTCTCTCTCTCTCTCTCTCTCTCTCTCTCTCTCTCTCTCCTGGCTAAAGCCTAGTCTTTTGTCCAAGTTATTTTTCCCATTTAATAAATGTTAGTGACTCGGTGTTCACTGAATAATTTTGTTGGCCGATTTCCAATTCTCGGAGCATTTTTTATCATTTCCAGAATCTGCATATATGATTCGAAAGGATACAGCCTCATTGTGGAGAGCCGTTTTTATGAAATAAAAAATAGGCACGTATTTAATTAACGGTTAGGATATATAATACAGGCGTTCATTTTGTATGTATTTTATGGTTTTGCCAGTTATTGGTGTTATTCTACCCAGAAAACTAAGGCCGTCATTGTCTTCAATTTCAGTTCCTCTAAATCTCAGTTCTGCCGGTAGTGGGGACGGTGAAAAAAAATCAAGTATATGTATCAATGGGAAAAAATGAAGAAAAACTTCATTTTTTTCTTCTTATAATAATACATATTTAATGACTTATTAATAGAACGCAACAACCATCTCCTCTCTCGTGAAATTCATGATGACGAAATCTTTAGTCTTATTTTGAATGAAAAAAGTAACTTTTATGACCCAAGTGTAAATTAAGGGCGATATTTCATGGCGAACTTGGTGAAGGAGAACCACTGGATTTCAAAGTCAACTCTCTCTCTCTCTCTCTCTCTCTCTCTCTCTCTCTCTCTCTCTCTCTCTCCGTCCTCCCATCCTCTCTCTCTCTAAATCTTCCCTCCTCTCCTCTCTCATCTCTCTCTCCAGCAGGAAGAGGAGCTGAATTAAATATAGGATTGAACGACATCATCCTCTTTAAGGCCTGTTCCATGGCAAGTGATATCGGCCGCTCGATTATCACCGCTGATTTATGGGGTCAAGTTAAAATCAGTACATGGAACATGTATCACGGTCAGGACTATCTCACATTTGCTTGAAAATGTAGCAACGAAGTACACAGTGATACAAATATCTGAATGATTAATATCTGTAAAAAATGTATTTTTAGCAAATATTAAAGATAGTGCAAAAACATATAACTTAGTACATAACTATGTAAATACTTCAATAAGAGGACACATACATGCATACACACACAACACACACACACACATATATATATATATATATATATATATATATATATATATATATTTAGACATATATACATAGTTATATTATATATATATACATATATATACATATACATTTATATATATGTACGTATAACTATAATATATTGCATACCTAATACATCCATATAAAGACAGTTTTATATATATATATATATATATATATATATATATATATTATATATATATATATATATTATATATATATACTGTATTATTATATATATATATATATATATATATATATATATATATATATAAGGCCCTTAAAACACTGTGGTTTAAAGCTAAGGACTATATTTCGGTGGACTGATTCCCACTATTAGCAAGTACTTGATAAAGATGGGAGTCAGTCACCGAAATATAGCCCTTAGTTTTAATTAAACTAGAGTGTTTTTATGGTACAATGTAGTAAATAAATAAAATAAGAGAAAATTAAAATTCACCATCTATATATCTCTCTTGGTTGAGTAATTTACGTAAACGTGAACTTAACTGGTTAGTATATATAATTGATAAAGCCAACCTCACATCAGTTAACTAGAGCTAGACTGAGAAGGCATTTCGTAGTCACTTTAGAGTCACTGCCATTCATTCTTTTGTTGCTGTGAGTGAATGATTCAGTTGTAATACTAGAGCACCTTTTTTGCTTGTATTTTTCTTTCGAACGGGAATCGTAGCCAGTTTACCATATCTATTCCGAATCAGATAAAGATATGGTTATCTTTATCCGAATCAGATAAAGCTGTGGTTATCTTTATCCGAATCAGATAAAGATTTGGTAAACAGCAAAGGTTCTGTATTATCAAAGCCGAATCGTTCATTTACAGTAACAAAAGAACTAATGGCAGGACTCTGAAGGCACAACGAAACCTTCTCAGACATGAGAGCTTTGTCGAAGATTAGCTCTAGTTATTTGTAATGTAAGGGTCACTTTCCAGATCGTAATCCAAACTAAGGATTAAATTGAATGTAGAATTTTGGCCAAACACTGGGGCTTATGAGGTCATTCAGCGCTGAAACGGAAATTGACAGTAAAAGGCTTGAAAGGTGTAACAAGAGGAAAACCTCGCAGTTCAATGATGAATCGTTATGAAATGGTGAAAAGTAAGATGGAAGAAAGATAATATGAAAGTAAAAGAACCAAAAGGGGTTGCAGCTAGCGGCCGAGGGCACGCTCCGATGAACAACCCCGCCCCCCCCCCCCCCCCCCACCCCACCCCAAGCGGGTCTGAACTATGGAAAGCACAATCGAATGCGAAAGGTAAGAAATAACGAAGAAGATCCTACAAACTCATTCAAGTTAATGAAGAACAACGAAACTTACAGTTTGTGTCAGATAGGTAATACAAGTTGAAGCCGGTCACTCGTTGAGCTTCCCCACAGGTTATGTGATCTTGCAGGTCAGACCGCAATCGTTTCGATACTCTTATTTCTTTGCTCTTCTTCATCTTGTTCCTTTTACAGTATTTAAGACGTTCTTAACAGCGCTCTGGTACTACCCTATAAGATCTATTTCCTACAGTAAATTCTGTTTAGGTTCATGAATGCAAATATATGCGTCTTGGAAATATATATATATATATATATATATATATATATATATATATATATATATATATATATATATATATATATATATATATATATATATATATAAGGAACGCAATGCATCTTTTGTGATTCTACTTGCACAATTGTTTAGAAGTGAGGAGGCCCGTGGCAAACCCTACGTAAGCTTGAATAGGTAAATGAATAATAGGGCTCTTTTTTGGGTAATGAGTACACCCGGAAATCCAAGGCTACCACGTTTTCGTCATTTGTTGACTTCCATATGGTGCAGAAAGATAATTAAATAAGCTCTATAAAGCAATAGTTGTTGATTTCTTAGTAAAATATAACTTGGGGAACAACATTAAAACTTGCTTTGCCAAAAAAAAGAAAAAAAAATGTCATGGGTTACAATACATCACTGAATGACCTCTATAGGTCTCAGTGCTTGGCTTAAAGTATAAATTTTATAATCCAATCTAATCCTTTGCAATTGTCTATTACAATGATCGTCACTGTTATATTAGGAAAATATGAAAGAAGTTACGACGAATGCCAAACTTTTATTCACTTTGTTAATTGATTTTTAATTATAAAATTTTTCAATGGAGAAAAAATGATAGAAAGTAATTTTTCGGATTACTTGTGGAAACCCTTTTCTTCAAGGATTCCAGCACTCGACCTCATGGCATAAATCCTATATACTTACTACTGCCACTACTACAAAGTGTAAACAAGGAGTACAGATATTTCATTATTGCCAGAGGTTGAGACTTTTTCACGAATAGCCAATTATACATCGAAAAGGAGGCAAGTTAATGACGTCATAAGTTCCGTCATTATATCTTCGGAATTCCTCTGGGTTTGCTGGCGGTGTCTACAAGAAGTCGGTGTTGCTCTTATAATTACCAGAATTATGCAACTATCTTAATAGAGAATACAGTAAAAAATTGGGTAGGGATGCAAGATACCCTGTGACATAGTGTCATCTTCGTCAGGTACGTTGATAAAATTTTATTACGGATAAACACGGGGACACCGGCTGTGAATCTCTTAGTAGATCTTGAAAGATCACTGCCTGTACGAAAAGATTGACCAAGGTCTTCAAGCTGATATGGTAGCTTTTCAAACGCGATTGGTAGGGCACCCATTATGCTGCCATTTATAAATCAGACTGGACTGAAGCCCTCTTGGGGTAGGGACTTTAATTTCTAAAGAAATATATCAGTTATTTTGCAGGCGGATTTATATTTTGAGTTCCAGCTGAGTGTAGCCAATGGACAAAGTAGATACAAATTGCTTTTTTAAATGGAAAAATATGAGCTCCAGTAAGGGCTAAAGGTATAAGGATATCAGGTTGACGTCAACGGTCATTTTGCGTTGTTTGTTTATTTACGTATAGTTTCGAGAATTGTTCACCAATATTTAAGTGTGATTCGAAAAGCTTTATTTCACTTTATTTTATCATTTATTTGATTACACTTTTATAGCTACCTTTTATATTATATATACACTATATTTATGTATTTTATAATTTTTACAGTCAATTCCAGTCTTCTATTATTATGAATTATATTAGTAAGAACTCTGATATTATTTTTTTTAATTGTATGTTGATAACTAATGATAGTGTTACTCGAAATATATCCCAGTGGACCTGTGGAAAAATTCCATTCCGGGTTTTGTCATTGGTGGCCTTCCTGATACACACACACACACACACACACACACACACACACACACACACATATATATATATATATATATATATATATATTATATATATATATATATATATATATATATATATTGGGTGTGTGTGAATGTATTTGAGTAGCATGTTAGCAGACGACGAACACCGAGAGTTCCTTCCTTCCACCCTCACTCTTCGCCTTGGCTTTGAAACGAAGAGAAGTAATCCGTTTGGCCCCCTACCTGTGCCGGGCCTTTTAGAATATTACATGTCAAGAAAAAGTTTTCATCTCCCACCACTACATAGCAGGTATGAATGGATAAAATGGAAGAAGAGTTCAACGGTAGCTAAGACAGCTTTCACGCTTAGTAAACACGAGAAAAAGAACGCAGTCCACACTCATTTTGTTCACATAATAAAGAATAAATTCCCATTGCTTTTAGTTTTTAGTTTTCTGTAAGATAAAACTACTGGGATGGCTATTTGTCTGTCCGCCCTCAGATCTTGAAAACTACTGTGGTTAGAGAGCTGCAATTTAGTATGGTAATCATCCACCCTCCAATCATCAAACATACCAAATGCAGCCCTCTTAGTCTTGGTACTTTTGATTTTAGTTATGGTTAAAATTATCCATGATCGTGATATTGTATTTGTTTGTATGATGTTTTTACGTTGCATGGAACCAGTGGTTATTCAGCAATGGGACCAACGGCTTTACCCCTACGTGACTTCCGAATCACGTCGAGAGTGAACTTATTTTTTAACCAGAAATACACATCTCTCACTCCTCAATGGAATGCCCGAGAATCGAACTCGCGGCCACTGAGGTGATACGCCAACACCTTACCGACCGGTGATATTGTGGAAGACTGCAGCCGCTGGAGTGTCACTTGGTAGCTTGTGCATCAGAATTATGTCCCGTTGATAAGAAAATTCTTTTGAAATAATTTAAAAGTGGCGACGAACTTTAATAGTCTAAGCATATGTCATCATATTTTCTGGGTTATTTTTCTTGAACTAATGAATGAACAGCAAAGACTCACTTAGAACCAAATACATTGTTACGTGATACAGAACTTATACCGATGGACGTGGGTATGTTTGTAAAGTATTTTGCCTCATCAGTTTTCAGCCATCCCGCGCTGTTTTTCAATGATCTTTATCTTTTTCCGAAGGAGGCTTCAGGAGTAAGTCGTCTTTTCTATATTCTCCCGATTCAGTACTGTTTTATGTGTATTCCTTAGGTTATTTTACACGATACTTGAAAACATATTTCCAAGTTCTTTTCCATCTTCACTGTCATCAGGGTTGAATGTTCAAAGTCTCCGAAAGATTGTGGGTGTGAGAGTAGGAATGTGTCGGAGACTGAGATCTTAGGTGTTTAACATAAGAAAAAGAAAAAAGACGCTTTGTAGGAGGATACGAGAAGTTGGTGTTGTAATGAAGTAATTTTGCTTGTTCCGTACGTAAATCCCTGATGAAAATTTAAGAATGAAAAGAACACATTTAGTTCACGACCTGTTCTCATAATTAGTTTTGATTAGAAAACATTAGAAAACAAAAGTGAATTTTGATAATCGGACAACATAGTACATATTGTCAACACCAGATTTTGAATAAAGCGCTGATACCCAAAGCCTAGGGAGAGAGAGAGAGAGAGAGAGAGAGAGAGAGAGAGAGCTGACTTGTACCACCACTATTACAGTTTTTCTGTGCACGACACTACGATAATCATTCTTGCGCTTATGTTTTACGAAATATTTGTCCTTCTCTTAAATGGATCGGAGCACTTATTACCTCGATAAAGGGTTGTCGAACATCCGCCTTTGGTTTGTGTAGATTTGCGTTGAAAGCCATTTTAGTGTTTTGTTTTCTGTAAAAGAAAACTATTGTGCCGACTTTGTCTCTCCGTCCACCCGCAGATCTTAAAAGCTACTGAGGCTAGAGGGCCGCAGACTGGTATGTTGATCGTATACCCTCCAATCAACCAAACATAGCTACCAAATTGCAGCCCTCTAGCCTCAGCAGTTTGTATTTTATTGAAGGTTGAAGTTAACCATAATCGTACTTCTGGAAGTGCTACCAACAACATAGGCTATCACCGGACCGTGGCTGAGTTTCATGGGCCGCGGCTAAAAGTTTTAAGGGCCGTGGCTGAGAACACCACCGGACAGCAAACTCAATAGTATCGAAGTTTGTTTATGATGATGGGATGAGTGATAACCTCTGGCTCTTTTCAAATTTCCCCTTTCAATGGGTGACGATGACCAGTCCTTGACGCGCGCAGGTTCACTGACGTGCTTTACGGTACAATGACTCGTGGCAATTTTTATGGGGTAATTTAATCTGCTCTTCAGACATTTTCAGTTCACATAACAGCTTACATGTTATCTCATCATCTGAATTAACGAGATGGTCGTCTACGTCATCACGTATTACTCATTCAGTTGCATAAGGCGATTTTTGCAGCACAAAGAAGACGTCATTATATTTTCTAATGTTTCCTAATGATATTCCTTCATTCGCTTATTTCAAGTTTCTTGTCGTTTAGGGACGGTAGTCATTATTCAGCCACTTCTATCTGTTCTGAAAGCATCCAAATAACAATTGGAAGCTGCACAACAGTCCTATCCACCGTCATATTTTGCACGAAATGAAGAAGAACAGTCGCAAGAAATTTGATGAATCTTCATGCCATGATACCTTTGTGCCAGAGTTTATATCTCGAACATTTTTATGACGTAGATCACGAGACACGGAGCAAATCCAGACATACTGGATTTTGTTGAGACCTTAAAAGATCTTATCCAGAATGGATTGTGGCAAATTCGTCTTATTTTTTATGTCCCTACGTATACTGGCATATACATATGCTGCCAATCTGTATGCAAATTAGGCTGTGGTAGCCAGGTTTATTTGGTCACGAAACGCAAGTCTTGTAAAAGTTACATAAATTTAATATGTATGCGACCGCGGTAAGGCAACAGGAGTTATGCTGAAAATCATAACATTTGTGTTATGTTATATGAGCTGCATACACGCCACATACATACATATATATATATATATATATATATATATATATATATATATATATATACGGAAAGAGAGAGAGAGAGTCTCCTAGACAATTTTACTAACTACATATATATTGTAAAAAACGCACAATGCTGTCTTTACCATACACCACGCTCACACTCACACCCACCCACCCACACACACACACACACACACACACACATATATATATATATATATATATATATATATATATATATATATATATACGTTTCCTTCCTTGCGTTACTTGTCTACTGAAACGTTGCACTTCTTTCTTTTTTATCTATTTTTTTTTTTTTTTTGCGTTTTATAACTAAAATCTCTGAGTTTTATTGTCAAGAGCTCTGTACACAGACTTCTCGACACAACTTCATTAGGCAATTGTTCGTGGTAACGCCGTTTTTCCAATACACTAAATGCGTACCTTCTCCGAAACTAAGCATCAAAAACATAGTAAAACATTGCGAGTTTTTCATGATGGTTACTTCTGGACAGTTATGCTAGCGGTTCGTTATTAAGTCATCAAAACAAGTGCAATAATGAGCTTCGGGAGGAAAGCTGGCATGTCGCGAATGGAAACAGCCGGCCCGGGGAATTATTCTACAGATGAATCGATGCTTTCAAAATAACGTTCCAGGGCTTGACACGCAGTCTTTCTTTTGGATGTTTAATCATTACCCAACGCATCGTATACTGAAAATCACTTTACCTTTTCATTTTAATTCTGAGTGATAATAACTAGCACCTGTATAGTTTTGCGATTGCTGTCCAAATTATAATGTTGAGCATAACGCTATATGTGCTGTCAGTCTTTCCAATTCGTTGGAAGAGAGAAGCCATAAAAAATAGAAGAGTTATCACGGCTCATGATATCTTTAAAACAAAATAGTTGTATATTTTCATAATAAAATAGAAGACGAATAAAAAGAACTAGTATTATTTTAAGAAAACTTACAACATATTCGTATTCATGCTTACCTTTGGCAATGAATAATATATTGAGTTTATTATGTTGAAGGTACATCAGAGAGTCATTACATAATTATCTATATTTCACCGAGAATCATTACATAATTATCTATATATTTGCTATACCGAAAATGAGTCATTATTGTTCATCAAATTCTCTCGATGAACAGTCTGATTCGGCTGCTCATTATCTTCGCTGTCTTTCATGCTATTCCACACTATTGCAAGTAAATTTAGTCGAGGCAAATACCAATAAACTTTGGTCGTTTCGCGGCAAAATTGCCAAGGCGAACGAAAAACGATAAAGGGTGTAATTCACCGCCATCTTCATCATCATTATTACCTGGTATGATGTGTGAGAATATAAATCAAAATAGCGCATGTGTGAATCTCAGCCCTCTAGCGGTAAGAACGCTAAACTCCTTCCCCACCAGATAAACAGCTGACTGAACGTCGTCTGCTGCAGTGTCATTTGTGTGGTGTTGGGAGTAGGACGGTGTCATCCAATCCTCGAAGGGCAGGTTCAAGTTTGACGCTCTGACGGTGTGCCCATTTTGCCATGTGACATGTTGAAGTCACCTATGAAGGACAAAACTTGGTAAGTCAATATCTACCCTCCTTTGACCATATCAGTAGTAGGAATAACGTAAAGTAGACGTTGGTGTACAAAGCTCATTTCTAGCGTTGACCAGATTCAGGCATTCAGTGAGGGGAATTTAGTCGGGGAAAAGGGTGTTATGGAGTTGGGGGTGTGGGGGGTAGGACGGTTGGATGTGGATCAAGAGCAAAAGGGATGTTAAAACACAAAACCATTGAATGTGAATTTCGCCTGGGAAATCGGTTACAGCAGACTCTGAAATCAGGTTTTGAAAGTAGGAGAATTGAAACTCGATGACGGTTGAGGACTGAGATCGGCCTCCTGAGGTTTATACGAAAGATGAGACTATGGCCTCGCCACAAGGTCAAACACCGTCAATTAGGAACATTATTATTCTTTTTATTGAAAATTATGTGTGCTTGTGCAGGTGGGTGTCAGCACTGAATAATCTGCTTCGGTCTAAGTATCTGTGATTAGGCTAATCAAATTCATCCTTGGTACTATGAAATAAACGTGTCCAGTACTATACTTTTAAGTTGGGAAAGATTTATCCGAAATTGTTAATTAAATCATGGGGGTACCAAGTTTATATATTTTTTAAATAATTAACGCGTAAAATACATCAAATATGTTATATAAGTTTTCTTTGTGTATCACAACCATTGTTTGGGTGCACGGAGCTTTCGAGTCGGTATTGAAGTTTTTTATGTTCTTAGAAGTTTTGTTTATTCCATATAATTGGTATATGTTCATATATCTGCTGTAAGTAGTTACCCAGAAGTGCATCATGATATGCGGTGAGGATTTTGTTCTGGGCAGAAAGTGGTCGTCATTAGTAAACAGTTGCATATAAGAATTTAAAATGAATGTCGCGAAAGCTTCTTTCATTATTATTGCGTTATTATTCTCATCGTTCAGCTTTTCTCGCCTTTAGGTACACGTCTTCTGAATTCACATTTGAATCAACTTCAGGATCGGGTCTTTGAGAAACTGAAACGCCATCATGATTTTGCTTTTAATGGGTAATCTCATCTAAAATGATGCTTTGAATATGCAATCACACACTCTTTTAAAGGAAAATTTGCGTTTTAATACAGTTTGTATATGCATATATAGGTATGTATTTATTTCATCAATATTAATACAACTCCTTTCAGAAAACTATATATGCCTAAACAAATTTCGGCATTAATTGGATAAAAAAAATTACTTGATTATAACTCCCCCACCGCTGCTCTCTCTCTCTCTCTCTCTCCGCTCTCTCTCGGC
>NC_087205.1:67316348-67321348 GCF_015104395.2 Macrobrachium nipponense
ATAGTAAGAACTAAAAATTATTTTTAAAACGGACAGAAAAGAACAGTTTTGGCATTTCGTTTTTTAAGGGAAGAGTATAATTTCGTACGTGAAAAGAAAACAAACTCACGGACCGGATTTAGCTCACGATCTGCCATTGAATACTCCTGCTACATTGGCTGCTCAGCCCGAAAAATTTGTCTGTCCAAATCTTGGGGAGAGGGGGACTGCAGCACCCCCTGGCTCGTACACCTATGGTAAGTGCTCTGGAGAGGAGAGAAGGGAGGGGTTGTCAGAGAGAGAGACTCAGAGTTTATTGAATGTCATTCAGTTTTTCCGGGCAGCGTCCGGTTGGTCAGATATATATATATATATATATATATATAATATATATATATATATAATATATATATATATATATATATATATATATATATATATATAATTTTAAAAAAATTTAACCACCAAAAATCAATAGAAAGTGTCCTGTTTGTAAAAAATTAGTGTTCAACCAGACGACTGAGATTTTAATTGAAGGGAAATGACTACACATGCGCACTGCACGTAGGATCAACCGATTTGGAACAGCAGTAGAGGAAGAAGGGTTTCCTAAGTGTTGTTTCGCTGAAATGTATTGAACACTGAGAGAAAACACGCGGCCAGACATCTATTGGCTGCATGGAGGGCGTGTTGACGAACGCTTCGAGGAAATTTGAGGAACAATTAGACACTAGGGGATAAAGGTTCAGATACTATTACGGCGAAGAAGGTCTTGTTAAATGATGTACTTGCATGAGAAACATTTTTCTCTTCCTCATTGCTGTCATTACTTAATTTAGACGTTGCCGAGGGTTTCTCAAACTTACGCATTTTGTAATGGGAAATGACTATGAAAATAGCAAGCTCAGAGCCTGTAAATATGTCGGTTGTTTGAGTCTGTGGATAATTATGTGTATATGCATATTAAGCATGCACTTGTATGTAGGAGATATATTGCCCGCATGTACGGTATATGAAACAATGCGTACAAACCTATGTTAAATCTGCGTTTAAACATGAATAAAGATAGGCATGTGAGAGTTCATGTATATATATATATATATCTATATATATATATTATATATAATATATATATATATATATTATATATATATTTGAAACTGATAGCACCAGCATATAATTCGAATTCTTCGTCTCACTGGTTTACGATAGACATTACGGGTTGAATTAAATATGCTTATGATTTAATTTTTAGGAAATAAAACATTCAGCCGGGTTAAGTATGCTGCCATGGTATACTTTATGATTATATAACGTGGCAGTTTAATTTAAAGCTTAGATTTTATCTACGGTTACCTAACGATATGATGAGTTTCTCTCGTGATGTCCTTTGTGAAATCTCTGTCGATTAGAATAACTTCGGTTCAGACCTTCTAGAACTGCTCAAATCACCAATATCAGTTGGGTACCTACTCACCCCCTTATGGGGAATTTAGCATTACACAGAGGCACCTATGCTTTCGGTGTTCCATCACTCGAGGATGAATGTATCCTGATGGAGGCACTTTATTAGAACGTGTCAGGTTTTGTAATCCTTCTCAACACTTTCCAGAAATAGGAATTTACGAAACGATGTTGAAGTGACGGATGTGGTTATTCGGGTACTACTGCTTTCCTTTCTACGGAAGGGTTGATCCCTTAGAGGAGTGTAGTGGCATGAGGTGCACTGTAGGCATTACTTTAGGTTTTGTGCAGCGTATTGTGGCCCCTAGCTGCAACCCCTTTTGTTCCTTTTATTATACCCCCTTTCATATTCTTTCTTCCATCTTACTTTCCACCCTCTCCTAACAATTGGTTCATAGTGCAACTGCGAGATTTTCCTCCTGCTACATCTGCCAAACCTTTCACTGTCAATTGATCAGCCTTCAGCCTAAAATTCAATTCAATTCACGAGAGGATTGAGTCTGTTTTGTTCTTAAATGCTCTTATAAGTTACAAGGGGTTAGCTTTTCGAGAATGTTTGTCGTCTTTTTACTTGAAGACAGTGTCCTGCGGTTATTAGGTTTGAAGAGTCAAGTGGATTCGAAGAATGAATGGGTGAAATTGCATGACCGGACTTGTAGGTGTATACTTGTTGATTTTATGAACCGTGATATCCAGTGTCTTGCTGGTGTATGGTCTCCTCTAAACTTCATTTGCAGCTATATTCTTCAGAAAGTTATGTGGTTACGATTATTCACGATTAAGTTTTTATTTTTTCGTTAGAATTGCTCTCAATAACTCTTACATATTTTGACTGACTGAGCAAGGAATTTGTCTCGTAGCTTTTTTTTTTTATTATCAATAACACTACACGAGAATAACGAGCCATCGTTCACAACTCCTAACATGAAATAACTAAATTCTGCAAATTGATTCAGAACTTTAAACATGAAACAACGGAGATACAGAATAGTTGCTCACACGTCATTGCTGTACACAGTGCCATTTTGTGGGTTCATGTTGGGAGAATCACCCTCGCTAGGTCAGGGCACGATACCCAATGATGGGAAAGTTTAGGTTAGGATACATCCCTGTTGAAATAGGTGTTATATCTAGTACTTGTAAGCAAGCTGCAAACTGCGGGAATGGCAGGCACAACTCTGTGACAGTTGTGCAGTAACCACCTCAAAATGACCATATCAGAGAGACTGCAATTGCCCACTAGGAGGATGGTTGTATGAGCTTTGTATTGCAGAAGCTTTTTCTGAATATTTAGGTGCCTTCAGACTTTTCTCTCTCCTCCAGCAGAAGACAATGGAAGATGTAGTTTTGTGAACTCTCATGGGGATTCATCCTGAGGTGTGAACTTTTCCTTATTAATTTTTTTTTAAAGATTTGTGGCTAATCTTCAGTTTTTTTAATTGTACTCAACTATTTATGGTGTAGTGCAGTTACTTTGTAAAACTGGTAAGCTTGAAAGAAGGCAATGAGTTAATGGCTGAAATAGCTGTCAGCGTTGAATTAGTGGAGCAACATATCGGTAATTTTTGTCTTTTCCATTAGCTTTACCCCTGAAGTAAAGAAGAGTTTTAAGAAACTTGAAGCGTCGTCTTAAAGTAATCGGTGCCACGTGTGCACTGGCATTCTTTGGCAGTCACTTCTGTTGGTTTTACATTTGTCCCCAGTCAGTATAGGTTATTATTCTGAAGTTTAATCATGTAGTCCAAATGTTGCACTTTTTTCCAATGATAAATGTTAACGATTTCCTCACGGCACCAGGATAGTCCATTTTCAATGTCACCAAACAGTGGTGGTGATGCTTCATAAGTTGAATTGCCCATGTTTGTAACTGACAGACTTTAGGTTATTCTCGACAGGATGGCAGTCTTTGTTGCCGTTTTTTTCTTTTACATTTTATTTGCCTTCTGCTATTTTTCATCCATATAATTTGTGTAACTTTTGTGACAAATTGTCAAGCATCGTTCACCACCGTTGACAAAACTACAACGTATCATATCATCTGTAATTCCAAGCTTAAGGCTGTAATTATTTTCAGGCCTACTTCTCAGGGACTTGGATAATGCTGTTCACTTTTTGAAATCCTTTGGCTAATAGTATTGGGGGAACAAATGCTGGTCGAATTCGACTTTTATATCTAGAATCGATATCAACCCACCTCCACCATGATAGCTGATTGGTAAGCTTGTAACACTGATGGTTCGTGGTCAAAAGTTACTCTAAATCGTTCTTTCTAAACCAGGTAGCCAGCTGTTCGATACCCTCTGGTTTCCCGAGATAGAGTGAACTAGATACTAAACTATATTTGTGGCTTAATATTTGTGAATATAAAAAATTGTTACAGTGCATTTAAAAAAATAAAACACACAAACATATGTATATACATAGTATTATGCATTAAGCTATAAATGTCCTTTTATATCCAATTCGCTAGGTGAAGACGTTAACAAATATGAAAATACATTAATTCCGAGGCAGAGCGAATTGGATATTAATGAACATTTGCAGCTTAATGCTTGTATATGAATCACGGTGATGAGATAAAAAGTCTTAAACATATATTATATACATTTAATATATTTGTACATTTTTATTTAATATATTTGTACATTTTTATATGTATATAATCTTTACACTTTGCAAGTCTTTCTGAAATGAGACTGCTAACCCCAAGATTATATAGTTTAAGGAGGTGAAGGTCATGAGAAGGATAATTGGTCATAGGGCCGCTCCTACAAATCGTAACGAGAATGTCTCCTTACAAGTTTACTGCCGCCCAAACCTTGTAGCCAGCACCCTCGTAATGCGGAATAGGTGCTGAGACAGTTCGTCCCTGGTCAATTGGTCGTCGGTTAGTTTGTCTCCGGACGATTCGTCGTTGGTCAATTCGTCGCCAAGTCACTTCATCGTCAGTCAATTCTCCCCCAAGACATGGACATAGAGATAATACACTAAATGCAATTTTCGAGGGAAAGTTTTGAACAATTTCCTTAGAACTAAGATTGTCGTTGGACAGTTGTAGATCATTTTTTCTTAGAAGAAACAACAGATAATGGAGTTAAGATTTATTCAGTACGTCTACCCACCAGCATGACTACCTGCAAGACCATAACTTAAGAGAAAGGAAGAAACGAAGTAGTCGATCAAAAAAATGATGCATACAGAAAAAATAAACAGAATGCTGATGGATCCACAATATACTGGAGGTGTGAAAATCGTGCGCGGAAGGCATCAGATGAAAACTATAAAAGGCTTAAGAAAATTGGGATCGATGATCACGCTTCAACTGCTACAGAGTTAAATGCGAGGATCGTTTCAAATATTAAAGCTAGGTATACTTCATGCCATGACCCCTCTCGCTCAGTTATCGCTAGTGGAGTTGGCAATTCAAGCGACTGTACATTGTCGCAAATAAATCCGTTTGCACAGCATATGGTCCAGATAGATCTAGACCTCGACCGTGGCACAGCTTAACAGGAGTATTAGACGTTGGAGGCTGGATGATTCCAGCTATCCCGCCA
>NC_087205.1:67326348-67361348 GCF_015104395.2 Macrobrachium nipponense
TTCTTCTGATGCTTTCACAGTCCCGAGAGGCGAAGGAGGAAAAAATCAACAGGTTATGTGGTGTTTTCTTGAAAGAGATATCATGATCAGAGGACATGTTAGATATACCCAAGAATCCTGAGGATGAAATTCTGTCTCTGCCAGTGGTTCCCGACATTTTTTTGGCCGCCCCACTTAATCACCTCTAAATTCCTGCTGTCACCTGTGGTGATATATATATATATATATATATATATATATATATATATATATATATATATATATATATATCTCGAGCTACAATGTCCTTTAATATCTAATTCGCTCTACTCGGAATAATATATTTTCATATATGCTTAACCGAAGGGGAATTTTTTTCTCGATAATAGACTTGCCTGGACCAGGGCGCGAACCCATGGATCCTTTTTCAAATCCAGGAACGTCAGTGAAGCTTTTTACCTACTACACCACCGCGGTGGTGTAGTAGGATCCATGGGTTCGCGCCCTTGGGTCCAGGCAAATCTATTATCGAGAAAAAATTCCCCTTCGGTTAAGCATATATGAAAATATATTAATTCCGAGGTAGAGCGAATTAGATATTAAAGGACATTGTAGCTAGATATATGTATATGAATCACGGAAATATGTTATGATTTATGTATATATATATATATATATATATATATATATATATATATATATATATATATATATATATATATATATATATACACACATCAATTCTTGTTATTCAAATATTGAGCTCCTGTTCTTCTTGTTATTCAAAACGTGAACTCCTAATCCACGTGGAGAAAGCCTAAAAGGCCATTAACTAATCTGAACGTTCTTGAGCTCCTGTTCTTCTTGTTATTCAAAACGTGAACTCCTACTCACGTGGAGAAAGCCTAAAAGGCCATTAACTAGATCTAAACGTTCTTGATCCCCCCCCCCCCCTCCTTAAAAATCAAATTACCGCCCTGGTTGGGCTACGTCCATGTTGAGGAACCACTTGTCTATACGCTAAAAAACTTATCTTTACGAATGTGGCTACTAAACGTTCTCGATTCCCCCCCCCCCCTTAAAAATCAAATTACCCCCCCTGGTTGGGCGTACGTCTCATGTTGGGAACCACTTGTCTATACTGTATAATTCCATTCCATTATGGTACATCTTGTTTTAGGAGATAAGGAACACATCGTCCCTCTGAGATAAGAATGACTGGGAAAATAACACGTGGTAAACCATACAAAGATCGATTAATAACAACCGAATCCTGACTCGACGCTAAAAAACTTATCTTTACGAATGTGGCTACTACCTCTCCGTGGCTCCGGAGACGTCTTTATAAGAATATTAATTAGTTTGGAACCCTCAATTTGTGAGGCTTTTGCCCTAAAGTTCGACGCTTGAATATCGTGATCCTATCTAGACTGCAAGACGAACCATCACTTCATGAATTTTATTACATTATACTCGAGATTTTGGCTTGAAGGAGGGGAATAATGAATTAGTATGTGAAGTGCTATCATTTTATATTATCTGATATAGATAAACGATGTATTTCTTTTACATCATTGGTTGGGATTTTTCTCTTAAATAAAAATCCCGTTGTATTTAGAGATTGACTACAGTTTCAGGACTAACTGGTCTCCGCTTCAGCTGATTACAGAATAAAAAATAAAAAAGGAAAAGTCCAAATATCGACAGTAATATATAAAATATATTATATATATATATATCCTATATATATATATATATATATATATATATATATTTTAAAAAATTTTTAAGATAACTATTAGCATCGAGCCAGTATTCGGTTGTTATTAATCAATAATATAGATAAATAGCCTCCTTCGGTCATGACGAACTGTCACTATGAACAGCTGTTGTTAAAATATTCGACAACCTGACAAAATTGTTATTTAAAATAAACAATACACAGGAAAGGAAGGTAGCTGAGGCTGCTCTAATTAGGGCCGTACTTAATTTGAACCTCAATGATGGTAAATATAAGTTGACAGTTTGTCGTCCCGTTTTGTAATTGAAGCAGAGTCAGTCTTAACAATATTGTCAGGTCGTTGAATATGCAACATTTTTATAGTGGCTGTTCGGTGATGACCGAAAGTGGCTATTAAATTTTTTCACTCGACATTTGTAAATTTCCTTTTATTTTATTTTATTATTCTGTAATCACCTGAAGAGGAGACCAGTCGGTCTTGAAACTAATGAATTTTAAAGTTTTCTGAATTTATTTGCTAAACAAAACGGGATTTGGTTTATCCTTACAGCACGACAAGTGTGCGCATTATATGCATTTTCTCTTGTTGCTTCATGAGCAGATACAGCAGAGTAGTGACTTCAGCTGTTTTGAAATGAAAAAGGATGATCTCGAAATATTCAACTTTGGTCATTAAAATAAAAAATTATATTTTTCTCTAACAATGGACTTTCATCTAGTTTCTTCTCTTTACTGATCAAACAAGAACACCCAGTGCTGAAGAAACTAGTTTCTGTAGATATAGTTTGCAGTACACAATGAAGATCAGTTCATGACTTAAAGGCAAGCCTGTGAATGTGGGTATTTGTGCCAATGATCTCATTGTGCTTAGTGATAGGCGTCACCCATGCAGGAGGAACCTAATACCCAGAGAGGCCCTTCATTCTTTCCTAACGAGAAACCGTAAAGCTGTTGGAGCTTGATTTCTAGACTCAAGTCTCCGTAAGGGGATCGAACCGTCGTTGCACCTCCCCATGGTGCACTGTTGGCATTACTAAAGGGTGTTTGCAGGGTTCCTTGTGCCTCAAGATGCACCACTTTTTAGTTTTGTAGTTGACCTCCATTCCCGCTTTCTTTTTTCAGTCTTGCCGCCCAACTTCTCTACGTCTATGATATCTCTGTGCACCTGCTATTTCGTATTTATTTTTCTAATCTCTCTTATCTTGCTGTCCAACAACTCCAGCTTTTTTTCGATGTCTTAAACGCGGAATAACCTCATTTTTACTCGTGTCGTCGAAGTCTGTATTATCTTCTTTATGTGCTAATACTCTGAATTTTACTGATATTAAATTGCAGGTGATATGCATCATCCTCGATTAAGTTGCCACAATTTCATCGTTAGTTTATATAATTTTGTTTACTCTCAGTTCAATTTACAAACGTCGTTCTTCTCCTCGGAAACGTTTAAGCCAATTGTTGAAAATCATTTCAGAATGGTTTCTCTTTTACACGAAAGCATTTTGATACCTACATCTAAACTGTATAGTTCTCAGTAAAAGACTTCTGAAATTCGATAATACCACAAATTTCCATCTTGCTTGACATGTCTCTTCAACTGATATTTTGCGTTTTCATCGTTGTAGACAGATGAACGTTTAGTCAACTTCGAAAAAATTGCTCCGACAGCGAGAGATGCATCGCAAAAGGAAGAATAATCCCTGGGATGGCCACACCGTCAGAGGGAGGGAACCCCAGTGGAAGGGACAAATGAGGAGGAGTGCGAAGAGAGAGGAGGAGGAGGAGGAGGAGGAGGAGGCGGCTTTTGGAATGGTTTGGTGGAAGTGCCGGAGAAAGGGATGGGATGGAAGAAGCCTACTTAAGGCAAGTTCAGTGAGTGTCGAGTGCTACACACTTCTCGGAGGATCGATAAAGGAGTAAGTCGCACCTCATTCCTCTGGATCAAAGAAGCTGCTGGCCCAGTGTGCGTGTGTGTGTCTCTGAGAGTGCGTGCGTGCGCGCGCGTGAGTAGGTTGCACCTCATTTTTCTGGATCAGAGGCTGGTTGCTGCAGTGTGTGTGTGTGTGTGTGTGTGCGTTGGGTTTTGGGGGGAGGGCGATCGGTCTGGCGCTTCATAAGGAAGAAGCATGTTGATGTAGTCGAAAAAGAAAACATATCTTTTCCATCTATTGGTGTCTGTTTGCTTTTATTTAGTAGAGAAAATCATGAATGATTCCATTGTAAGATTCACGTTACTACTGGATATGCTGAATGGTCGTTTCTCTTTAGTTGTAGGCTTCGGATTTTGTGTACTGTGCATCTTTCTAAATGGCGAAGAGAATAAGATTTTATTTATTGAAACTTTCTTTTGAAATGTACCTGGGCGTACGGTGTTGTAGAATTATTCATTGGACATACAAGACAACGTTTTATTTGTCTTGCAAGCGAGCTGAAACCTTGTACTTAGGTAAATTAGCCTTCCCGTGAATCATTTAACGCCGGTGCAGCTTCTTGTGTTGAGGACACCTTTGTCGCTAACAGCCTCCTCTCGCTTCAGCTTAGTTCCAAAGGAAGAGATGCGACTTTATTCGAATATCGTGTATTCTCTTTAGTTTTGATGGAAAAGCCAGTTTGAGTTTTCTGCAAAAGAAAATTCTTGATGGCTATTTGTTTGCCCGTCCGCACTTTTCCTGTCAGCCTTCAGATCTTAAAAACTATTGAGGCTAGAGGGCTGCAAATTCAGCCTTCAGATCTTAAAAACTACTGAAGCTAGAGGGCTGCAAATTCAGCCTTCAGATCTTAAAAACTATTGAGGCTAGAGGGCTGCAATTCAGCCTTCAGATCTTAAGAACTATTGAGGCCCTAGAGCTGCATAATTCAGCCTTCAGAATCTTAAAAAACTATTGTAGGCTAGAGTGCTGCAAATTCAGCCTTCAGATCTTAAAAACTATTGAGGCTAGAGGGCTGCAAATTCAGCCTTCAGATCTTAAAAACTACTGAAGGCTAGAGGGCTGCAAATTCAGCCTTCAGATCTTAAAAACTGCTGAAGCTAGAGGGCTGCAAATTCAGCCTTCAGATTTGAAAACGTACTGAGGCTAAAGAGGAGCTTGCAAAAATTCAGCCTCAAGATCTTAAAAAGTCTACTGAAGCTAAGGGCTGCAAATTCAGCTCTTCAGATCTTAAAAACTTTGAGGCTAGAGGGCTTGCAAAATGTCAAGCCTTCAGATCTTAAAAAATATTGAGGCTAGAGGGCTGCAAATTCAGCCCTCAGATCTTAAAACACCATTGAGGCTAGAGGCTGCAATTCAGCCTTCGAATCTAAAAACTAACGGAAGCCTAGAGGGCTGCAAATTCAGCCTTCAGATCTTAAAAACTGCTGAAGCTAGAGGGCTGCAAATTCAGCCTTCAGATCTTGAAAACTACTGAGGCTAGAGAGCTGCAAATTCAGCCCTCAGATCTTAAAAACTACTGAAGCTAGAGGGCTGCAAATTCAGCCTTCAGACTTAAAAACTTCTTGAAAAAGGCTAGAGGGAGCAATTCCAGGCCTTCAGTCTTGAAACTACTGAGGGCTAGAGAGCTGCCAAAATTCAGCCCTCAGATCTTAAAAACTAATTAGGCTTAGAAAAAGGCTGCCAATTCAGCCTCAGACTTAAAAAACTGCTGAGGCGAGGGGCTGCAAATTCAGCCTAGATCTTAAAAACTACTAAGGCTAGAGGGCTGCAAAATTCCAGCCCTTCAGACTTAAAAAACTGGCTGAGGCCTTAGAAAAAGGCTGCAAATTCAGCCTTCAAGATCTTGGAAAACTACTGAGGCTAAGAGAGCTGCAAATCAGCCCTCAGATCTTAAAAAACTAATTAGGCTAGAGGGCTGACCAATTCAGCCTTCAGATTAAAAACTGCGAGGCGAGAGGGCTGCAAATTCAGCCCTCCCAGACTAAAAACTTTATAGCTGGAGGACTGCAAATTGGTAATGTTGATCATCCACCCTCCAATCTTAAAAACACTGAAGCTAGAGGGCTGCAATTCAGCCTTCAACTTAAAAAACGTGCTGAGGCCTAGAGGGCTGCAAATTCAGCCTTCAGATCTTGAAACTACTGAGGCTAGAGAGCTGCAAATTCAGCCCTCAGATCTTAAAAACTACTTAGGCTAGAGGGCTGCCAATTCAGCCTTCAGACTTAAAAACTGCTGAGGCTAGAGGGCTGCAAATTCAGCCCTCAGATCTTAAAAACTACTTAGGCTGGAGGACTGCAAATTGGTAATGTTGATCATCCACCCTCCAATCATCAAACTTATCAAATTGCAGCCCTCTAGCCTCAGTAGTTTTAATTTGATTTAAGGTTAAAGTTAACCCTGATCGGCTGGAAAGTTTCATGGACGGCGGCTGAGAGTTTCATGGGCCGTGACTGAGAGTTTCAAACAGTATCTAGCGCTGTACAGAAAATTCGACTGTGCTGAAGAAACTACGGTGCATTTTTTACTTGTCTACTATAATGTCTAATTCTTTTACCGTTCATATTACTGCCTCTTACAACAACTACGTTCTTCAGGAAGCATATTAAAATTGCATACTCTTTATCTTTTTCATAACTGTCTCCTTGTCACTTCATGAGGCTCTTCCGCCGTGAAATAAAAATGTAAGAAATATAGCCAGATATAGGCAGATGTAGATATAGATCTATCGGGTTTAAACATCACAATGCAATAATACAACTAGATGTCAACTTTCTGTTAATATGTAAGTTCTTCGGAATGAAGTAAACATCCCAAGGAGAAGAAACCGACTACAAATGTCAGCTGACGTCTTTCACATCTGCAAAACTTGCATCGTTCCTTCGGCTTTAAAATGTCTTGCAGTTAATTCCGAATCACATTTTGTATTGCTCGACGTTAGTGTACAGTCCCGTAGAGGGGTAGTGCTGTCAGTGCACCTCATGCGGTACACTGTAGTCATTACTGAAAGTTCTTTGCAGCGTGCCTTCGGCCCCTACCTGCAAACTCTTTCGCCTTTTTTACGGTACCTCCTTTCATATTCTCTTTCTTCTAGCTTACTTTCCACCCTCTCCTAGCAATTGATTCTTAGTGCAACTGCTTCGAGGTTTTCTTCCTGTTACACCTTTCAAACCTTTTGCTGTCAGTTCCCGTTTCAGCGCTGAATGACCTCATAGGTTCCAGTGCTTGGCCTTTGGCCTAAAATCGATATTCTATTTTACTATTCATATCACACATTACCAACCAAATGCGTAGATAGACATTGTGTGGAATTCTAGCCTCGTAATTGTTGATATTTCTTTTTCGTTCTCTTATTCTTATTCTTATCTCCTCTTGGTGGCTGTTGTTATCTAGCTCACCTGCGTCGCCGCTGGTGACTGATAATAATTTAAATGCCACCGAGTATTTTCGTGAGCAGATTGTGATAAACATGAACTCACAATGAACTTTTTCTCTCACTACCCACTAACGAAGTCTAGAGAATTGAAACATACCACCAAGGTCCTTTAAATATATTCGTGAGAATTGAAAGGACCTTGAATACCACCCGAGTTGAATGATTAACTAAGAGGAAAGATATCCTCCCCCCAAAAAGAAAGAAAAAAAAGACCCCAAAAGAATAGAATTAGTATTGAAATAGCATTAGTGTTCAGTGGTGTCCTCGTAAGCTATTTCTTTGAAGCATGTGAATCTAAGTTGCACATACTGATGAAAGATTCTAAAACTACTGTAAGCTTAGACAGCCTTAAGTTTATGGCGGCAAATGCGGGGAAGTGGAAGTGAACGTTGATATGGATAGTGGAAGAATAGGACTTGTTTATTGAATCTGATGCTTCAGATAAAATGTGACGAACGATGGTAGGGTTAGAGAAGAGGTGAATCGCATAGCAGAGTATGTAAGTGAGACGTGGAAGGCGACAGTCGCTGTGTCTCGGCTTAAGTTTGGAAGGGAAATATCTCAGAATCAAAGGTTATATGATGTAAGATGGAAGTTAATAGTAATGAAAGCGAAAGGTAAAAGTGGTCCAGATGGCTTATTTGCACGGTATATGAATGTAGTGCAAAGGTTTGATAGGGTAAGAAATATCTACTACCGCAAAGACGTGGTAAAAATATTGAGTGGAAAGATGGTTTAGTGACGTGTGAAGAACATTGGTAATGATGGGTGAATACAAAATATGAGCACGACATCAAATGTTTTTGGAGAAAGAGGAATTGGAGACCGTGAGTGTGCTGGTTAAATAACGCAGGTGACGTTGGAATGGAATGACCTTACAATCCAGAAAACGTGAAGCGGCTTGGAAGAAAATAAATCTGAGATGAATAAGGCAGTTTGTGTCGCTGGTGTTGATACTCTGCAAACGAGTCTTCTGTATAGGTGTATGAAACGTCAGATGATGGCAGACCTTTCTGCAATTACAGCCTGTTTATGGCAGATCCAATCCGATTAATTTATCCCCTATTACTAAAGCAGTTGACTTACCGTCTGGCTGATAAGCATCGCTAAATAAAACACCTGCATTACATATCCTTTCAGTAGCAGCGCTCAAGAACCCGCTGCTGAGAAGACTAGTCTTGTTCAATCTGCAGCACATTTCTACGTCGCATCAATATTTCTAGAAACAGGTTCAGTCTGCATTGGTCAATAAAGAGAGACTTATTCAATTTACTTTGTTTCTTTAATTGGCCTTAAAGTTTATATATATATATATTAATATATATAGATATATATATACACATATACACACCACACAACACAGCACACACATATATATATAATATAATATATATATAATATATATAATATAACCAATAATATTATATAATATATATATATCTATATATATATAAATATATATAATATATATATATTATATATATATATATATATAGATATATTGATATAATATTGTATATAGATGAGTGTCGCTTGAACCTGCGATGTTTGAAGTTGCCATAGAGCAGAGGGAGAGATTAAAACAGTAAGTTCACCTATCACTTGTGGTTTCTCAATTAAAACCTTGAGGTGTGAGACTCCGTAGGGTGTTAGTGCCGTCAGTGCACCTCGTCAGTGCACCTCCCTCGGTGCACTGTAGGCACTACTTAAGGTTCTTTGCGGCGTCCCTTCGGCCCCTAGCTGCAACCCCCTTTCATTCATTTTACTGTATCTCCATTCATATTATCTCTCTTCCATCATGCTATCCATCCTCTCCTAATTCTTGTTTCAAGAACAGCTGAGAGGTTTTCCTCCTGTCAGACCTTTCAAGCCCTTTTGCGCTCAATTTTCCTTTCAGCGCTGGATGAACTCATAGGTCCCAGTGCTTGGCCTTTGGCCTAAATTCCATATTCTATCCTGGGGTGTGAGGGCACGAAAGTGCTTCATCAGCTTCATCTATATATATATATATATTATATATAATATATATATATATATACATTTATTAATTTATATATGTATATATATATATATTATATATATATATAGTATATATATATATATGGTGTTAGTTTTAATATGCTATTGATTTTAACATAATTACATGAAATTTAATCTTCTATTCTCCTCGGTTACCGTGTATGAAAATGAATCGTTAGCTCCTCAGTTACGGGCTGCTCTGTGAGCAAGAGCCCGTGCTGACACAAGGTCAGCTAAATCAAAAACAACAACAACAACATAGCTCCTCAGTCGTCAGTGGGTTAGATAATAACTGATACGGGTGAATATATAACAAAACGATGAAGGCAAAACGGGTAATATTGTTGTAGATTTCGTTTTCTTGATGAATAGTGTTAAGTACACACCAGAAGCTTCGAGGGAATTAGACGGGATGAGATATCGAAGAACTGGTTTAGGAGGGAAGCCTCCTTTACCTCAGCCCCCGCTTTCCCCCCGACGCGACAGCGGCTCTCCTAAGCCCTGGAGAAGTCGGTTCACTCACGTATCGTATTGATGCTCCACAATGGATATAAATCATTGGAAAACAAGCTCATAAGGGGAGGTGCACAAGTTTTCCTTTATTTCTTTGGGCACGGGAGATGTTATTGCCCTGGACATAATGATTTGCAAGTGTTATCATTCAGTTAGGATGGTGTATATTAAAATCCAGAATTAGAGTAAGTTCAGTGTTCATCACGGTCTAGGTATAATATACCTAGACCGTGGTGTTCGTGTGGTTCAGTGTCCCTCTGTTGCGCATCAACTCATTCGCCTCAGAGGTGTTTGTTTGATGGTTGTTGGTGTTTCCCGCACCCAATAGATTCCTTCAAAGGACAGGAACACTGCTGTCATTTTAATTTGTGACTATGTTGTTGATATCTGGCTACCCCACAAAACAGTAATAAAAGATGAAAACGATGGTATCAGGTTTATAAAAGCAAGGATACTGAAAAATAGATATATACTGATAAAATCTTATATGGGTAACTACAGAAAAATATTTACATTGAAATACTTAGATTGTAAAATGTACAAGATAAAATTTTGGTTAAATTCTGGTAAATTTAAGTCAACTTTGATAAAATTCTGCATGTAATACTGTCAGAATGGTAAGATATTGTATATTTTCTCTAATAAAAGACTCTGTGATCCAGTAACCAGGATCTGATTCGTTTTGCAAATATGAAAGCAGTTCAGAGTTAGTGAAGAAAAAACGGCCTTGAAATAAACGACTTGACTCGCCTGTTTAGTTTGATCTTATTTTATTATTTGTTTGCCTTGCACACTCACATCGACGTTTCATTTCTGAACTACCTTGGTGATTATATACAGACACCGTAATGATATTTGGACTGTCCTTTTGTTTTGGTCTTTTGCTGTTTGATGTGATGGGCATCAGTCGTGCTAGCACGTACGTCAAAGGGGCTATGATTGATTTAAAGAACGCTTATTTTTTCATCAAATCTTTTAGTAAAATAATATAATAAAAACAATACTGAGTATTATAGTTATATTACAATGAACGATGTGAAAGAAAATCCTTTAGGGGGAAGTGCCATCAGTGCACCTCATGCAACTCCTTTCATTCCTTTTACTGTACCTCCGTTCATATTCTCTTTCTTATTGCCATCCACCCTCTCGTAACAATTGTTGCGTAGTGCAATTGCTTTAAGGTTTACCTCCATTTACACCTTTCAAGCCTTTCTGCTTGAAAACGAGATGACAAGCACATTCATATTTCAGTTGGTAAAGAGGTCACTCGGAAGGGAAAGTATATCTGATTTCTTACTGTTTTTATGGAGCGATTGTTTGAATCAGTATATCCTGAACCTCAAGGCCCCTCCTGTCAAATCTTTTGAGGGACTGGTGGACAAGGCTGATTAATAATAATAATAATAATAATGAGGAATCCCTGCAACGAGGCTATAATATCAACAATTAACAGCCACAATAGTGTGAATATTTATGCACCGAGTTAAAGAGACTTCCAGGTGAGGGATACGGAATAGTACCTGAAAGTCTCATTATTTTTAACTCTGTGCATAAATATTGTTTACACCAATGTGTCTTTTAATATTCAGTGATGATAATATATAATAATAATAATAATGGAGAAACAAATCCACTATTATGTATATGTACGTACAGATTTATCTTTACATATATGTCCATATCCAAAACTGTGGATTTGTGACTCCATTTCAAGACATGCTGCTATGAGTATTTTCAACAACAACAACAACAATAATAATAATAATACGGAGCAAAGAAATAACCCTCAGAAGAGGGTTTCGACACCTTTATTATGAACTTCAACGAAATCAAAGGCAGGACTTTATGACAAAAGGGCGAATAAAGGAGATTTATTGCAAATCATTGTATACCTTCTCTACCTTTCACCAAACTGTCGCCCATGTGTCTTACATACAGTGTAATACGTTGTCTACAATATTTGTTCCCGTAGGGTAGTAGTGCGGTGCACTGTAGGCATTACTTAAGGTTCTTTGCAGCCTGTCTACGGCTCCTAGCTACAACCCTTTTTATTTCTTTTGCTGTACCTCCTTTCATATTCGCTTTCGTCCATCTCACCTACCACCCTCTCCTAAGAATTAAATCATAGTGCAACTGCGAGGTTTGGCTCCTTTACACCCTTCGGACCTTTTACTGTCAATTATCGTATCAGCGCTGGCTGACCTCATAGGTACTAATGCTTGGCCTTTGGCAAAATGATATATTCAATTCAGTCAATATTATATTTGCGGTTGCCTACTTCATTCTATGAAAGCTTATGGTGAGTGTGTGTTTCTTCTTGGTGACCTGAATATATATATATATATATATATATATATATATATATATATATATATATATATATATATATATATATATATTTGATTTTTCATTGCCAGAAGATAAGTTACGTTAAAAGAAAATTTTTAGGGTTAATTGCTGCTCTTGCGTAGCATAAAAGTATTCGTTAAAGAAAACTGCTCTGACTACACAAGTTGAGTCAGAGCGAAAATGGTCGAATATTTAAGTTACAGTAATATATATGAAATCCATGGATTTCGCAAAATCCCTAGGGAATATGTGAAATGACCAATTCGCTTAGAACATTTGATCCCCGAGGGCTAGTACTAAACACGGCGAAACAGAGTGGATGAATCACTGTTTCGCCGTGTTAGTACTAGCCCCTGGGTGGTCAAATGTGTTTCGCCATGTTTATATTAGTACTAGCCCCAGGGAGGTTAAGGACATCTGCTGCCCTTGGGGGATCAAATGCACTTAGGGACATTTGATCCCCCAGGGGCTTGTACTAAATATGGTGAAACAGTGTAGATGAATCACTGTTTCGCCCTGTTTAGAACTAGCCCTCGGGAATCAAATGTTCCTAAGCGAATTGGGCATTTCACATATTCCATAGGAGCAGCGCCTCAGTGGCGTGGTCGGTCGGTCGGTATGGTCTTAACCTACCACCTCGGTGGCCGCGAGTTCGATTCTCGGGCATTCCATTGAGGGGTTAGAGATATGCATTTCTGGTGATAGATGTTCACTCTCGACGTGGCTCTGAAACACCATACAAACAACGAACAAGACATATTCCCTAGGGAATTCGTGAAATCCATGGATTTCACATATTTACTGTAACATATTTATGTGAGCTCAGTGAGTCAACAAAGAAAAATAATAGGCAAAACCGAAAACGCTCAAGGGAAGTTCATTTCCCGCCCATCAATTCCTCCCTCCTGTTCGCAAAGGAAGGGCCGTGTGGGCCGGCTTCCAGAAGTGTTTTTAGCCATAATACTTCAACGACTGGCTAAATTAGGTAAAAAGCCGTTGAGGGTGTTTACTTTCACAGGGGGAAAGGAAATGCCACTCAGAAAGAGATGTTTTCACTTTCGACTTGATGCGTTTTGTGAGAATTTTTGGGGTCAGATTGGTGTTGCGTGATAAGCCACTATCTTATCTGGAACCTCATGACGATTAAGTCCCAACACTGAGCATTCGGCAACACTACCATGTAAACAAGAATGTTTTAATTGTCTTTATGAATCTATCTTTTAAAGGTTTATATATAATTTAATAAAAACCAGTCTTCATGATTCTGTTTCCGGTGGACAGTGCTCGCAGACTAATAGGATTTCATTATAAACTTCATTAGTAACTATGACAACAGTTGCATTTTGTTATCCTTGGTATGTGTAACTATATATAACTGCCCGACATACTGCGGTATACTGAGGGCTTTGGTGATTGAAGTCAACAGAATTGCAGATTCTGGTACAGGCACTCCATACATTGCCCCTGAGGCGAAAAGCATGATCTAAGCTCTAGTTAGAAATTAACCTTTGACAAAGTCCTCAGTAGATACCAGACAACTGAATGTTTTACCATTTTCCCAGGTATACCACTCGTTTTTCGTCATTATCACCTTTACTAGCTATTCAGTGCATCAGACGTGGACTTAAGGCGACGTTTCGTGCGGTGGAAGGAGTTATATTTTTACTTAGTTTAGTTCCTGAACATTACGTTACATTTACCTCAACAATTAATTGTTTAAATGCTTAAGCATTTACTAGAAAGTAGGATATTTCTTTTGAAAATGACAAGAATAAATGAAGGCTGGGAAATTGGTATTATTACCTGAGAGCTGGACAATTGCCGTCATCATTCCACTAAGAGACCTAATAAGGATGCTTTTGAGTTTACTTGCGTCTGGAAGCTAATTTTTAGAGATTACCAGTCTACATTTATTTTCAAGACTCTCTCTCTCTCTCTCTCTCTCTCTCTCTCAGTGAACGCGCTTAAGCTTTCGTATGTAAATGATCATGTTTAGATGCTAAGCTCATTAGCTTCGTTGCCTTTCCATACCTTCGTTATTTCATGTGACCAATAAATTTCATAGTTTCTGTAAAATTCTTAGGTTTAATTTTCATAGAAATAATTGATTCGTATAGTATTCACGAAGTAGTGAGATTCGGAGGGAAGCCAATTTAGAATTACGATAAAATAGGAGATATTTAGTCACTAGCAAAAGGAAAAGGGAATGTAAAGGCCTCGCAGGAAAATCTATTTCTTAGGTTGTTTTCATGACTGCAGATGGAGGGCGCAGGTGACGCGGAAGCCATCAACCTGACAGGTGCTTTTCGAACTCTGCATCACGGAGCGCTAAGCCCAGGGACCTTGGCTAAGCCAAGCCCCGGTGGTACGAGGGCCGTGTAACCCAACAGCGACAACATGAACTTCCTCCTCTAGGCCAGGGACGTGTCTCGTACTTGCATGTGATGTATCAATGCCACCCTAATATTAGAAGGTAGTTTCAATTTATATGCTGTTTATTTTATTTTCTTTTTTTATGGAAGCGTGGGGAATTTTATGTTTGCATATTTTTCTATGATTGTTGCTTTGTGTACAGTGCTGCAGGCATAATTTGATGTATGGTATTGTTATTGATACATTCAGGATGGTCATGAATTACTGTAGACTTATGTATCACAGGTTTGACTGACAAATAGATAAAATGAATAAGCATTGGCGTCAATCACGCAGCCAGCACAACCTTTTCGGAGCCTTCTCGGGCAAAAGGCACAAAATATTTCTTAGAAAGCATTGAATTATCGTGGCACCTCAGGAGCAAAAGGATTCTGACGTTATGTCGTGCCTAGTGTCAATATTATGGAAAATGGCAGAACAGCAAAGGCTTACTTGGAGAAATTAAATATGCACAACCTAGGTCTATGTAGAAAGTATTTAAGAGTCTTTGGTATACCATCCCTTTCCATCTACGAGAAAGAGTTAGGTCTGTGATAAGTAACTAAAGTGAGAACAGCAAAGGAAAACCCAAACCACAAAAAAATGATATGTGAACCTCCCAAAGCAATAACACACACACACACACACACACAACACACACACACACACACACACATATATATATATATATATATATATATATATATATATATATATTATAAAATGTGTAGTTTTCGTCTGGTTATTTCTGATCATGCACATTAAAACGAACAGATATTCAGTACCATGCATGATGGAGACTATCTTCGAAGTACAGTACAAGTGGATTATTTGTAAGTGATTTAGAAATGGGTGTGAAGGGCCAAAATTATGTAAAGGAGCCACACTGGTGAGCAACGAAACCACGAACATCGTCAGATTAAAAGAAGCGTGTGTTAGACAGGGGCCAAATCGTTCATTGGTCTCGACTAGAAGTGAAGAAGAGAAGAAAGTGTTATACAGTGGTTTTGTAAAAACGTTCTCTTTTGGTTTAAAAAAAAAAATAGAAGTTGGGGCAGTTTCCGTGGGGCATTACCAGAATGAATTCCGAAGTACCCCAAACATTTGTAGAATGAGTATCGCCTTACCCAAGGCGGCACGAGAAAGAGACCGACTGGAGCAAAGAAAAGGCTTTGCTCTTCAATCTGGTGCGAGTTGCGTTAATCAAAGAGAACGGAGACTGCATTCGTAATCGGAAATCACATCAAAGTGATGGTAATTAATCTCTCCCCACAGAAGGTTTTTGTTTGTCTGATTTTGAGCGTTAATTGACCACTGACTCACAAAAGGAGCTTTGAGACCGAACGGCAACTTCCCTAAATTGTAAGACAGAGAATTGACGAAAAAGCGCTTAAAAATAAAAGGGTGCCTTTCGCGCGCTTTTCCTTTCAGTTGCTAAAATTGCAATGGTTTTCTTCTGTTTCCTTCCGCGTGTGTTGAGGTTTTGAAGCTGGGCCGAGGTTTCCTTGATGAAATCGAAGCATTCATGATGTGATCGAGAAAGTTGTAAGTTGTTAGAAGTGCGTGGTGGTGAGGGGCGGGGATGGTTGTGGTCTGTTTGGTAGCAGGCGGCAGAGCCCGGACTCGGGAAAGGCAAGAGCAGTTGTTTGGGAGGCTGTCTTTTGCAAGTGTTATTGGACAGAACATTGAAATGTTTCATTGGGATTGTTCTTCAGTATGATCGCACGTCGTGAAAGTCTATCTCTTCTTCCTTGTTCATAATGTTTGTGACTGCTTTAGATGTTTAGGGATATAAAAATAAAGTCATAAAAAGCTCCTCTGTGTCGTGGTCGGTATGGTGTCGGCGTGCCACCTCGTTGGCCGCGAGTTCGATTCTCGGGCATTCCATTGAGGTATGAGAAATGTGTATGTCTGGTGATAGAAGTTCACTCTCGACCTGGTTCGGAAGTCCCGTAATGCCGTTGGTCCAGTTTCTGAATAACCGCTGGTTCCATGCAACGTCAAAACACCATACCAACAAACAAAGAAACAAAGTCAGAAATAGAAAGTGGAATATTGTGATGCAGTTGTGGAATGTGATTGGTACATTCCTTCATCCTATTTCGTTTATTAGCCCTCGGGGGAATCAACTTTAGGATACCAGTGGGGATATTTAGTTGCAGCGTCCGGATGTCGTCAACTTTTTCAAGTAAAGTATGGCTAAAGTTATATGTATGCGTATATAGATATATATATATATATATATATATATATATATATATATATATATATCTATATATATATATGTATATACATATATATATATATATATATATATATATATATATGTATATATATAAAATTATATATCTGTGTATGAGTATGTGTATGTGTGTGTGCGTGGTTTTTCAAGGTTCCACTTTGGTGTATTGCCACCAGTCGACCCACCCAGGTGTAAGTAGGTAACAGCATCAGCCGGGCTCTAGAAAAGGCATGAGGACAGCGACCTCATTTCAAATTATAAGGAACGTGTGTTTTTATTTTCTTTTTTTATAGATCTGCCCAGTGACGGAAATGATCAACCCCTTTACTTTTCTCTTCAAGAAAAGGAGGAGGCATTTGGCAGCATGGAGTGTATCGAGGCATATCCTGCAAATCGCTCGAGCTGTTTTCTTTTTATATGTGAGCAGAGAAGGAGAGGCGCTGGTGATTGTCTGGAAGGAGGAGGTGGAGGAGGAGGAGGAGGAGGAGGAGCAAGAATTCGGAAATATACGAGACTTCGCCGTCATTCAACGACTCGTAAAACATCGACATTTCTCCAATAAGGCCGCTAAGAAGATCACCTCCGGTAACATTCCGAGCAACTTCGCCGTCATAAATATTACAAATGTCTTCTTTTCCCCACTCGCTCCGGTTTTGTTATTCAGCCTTTCCTTTACATCGTTTTGAATAGTTTAAGATCGATTATAATTTATTCATCGGATTACTTTTAGCAAATAAAAATTTCCATATCACTATTCCCTTCCTTTGTCTATCAGTTAAGCGATAGCTGTCTTTCCCCGAAGCCCATCTCGTTAACATCACAAGAACTATTCATAGTCATGTGGGGCTGTCAGAGATTTCATTGCCTTTAGGTAAATTGAAAAGGTTTTGGAAGGGCTTCCAGTCCTCCGCAAGTGTCTATTGATGCAGTTGCTAACCACTTCGTGGCCTTGATAGAGATTCTTTTATTATATAAATAAACCTTAAAGAAGAGTATACCATATGAAGTAAACTTTGCATGTGATTGCAAGCTCACTGCAACCAAGGGGCAACCTTTCAACAATGACCACGACCGTAAACCTGCACTAGAAGAATGATCAGAAAGCACAGAGGAGACCGTGCATAGAGAATCCTGGTCCACCTGATTGCAGGTAGCAGAAGCAAGTTTAAATCGACAGCGGCCTATGTTAAAGAAAACAAGACAGCCTTGAGATTCCGAAGAGGGAGACCAGTGACAGAACACGCCTGGACACGACTACGAACAACCAAGCAAAGCAAGTACTATCGGCCAGAGACGAGACTCACGTCCTTTGCTCCAAGCTGGAGCAGAGGACGTAAGCATCTGACGGAGTGCCAGGAAAGACCAAGGCCTTGAGGAAAGCCCACGCTCCCGCACAGATCACCAGCGAGAGACTGAGACTCCCGCCAATCAACAGAAATTCAGCAGCCCAATGAGGTCTTGTTTAAAAGCTAAAAAGTTCTCCTGCAGTAATAGATATCTTGTATGTCAATTTGTAAGCCAGTAGTGAAGACACCTCCGAGAGGTGGAGAAACTGACCGTCACAAGAAAAGATAGGCTACTTGAAAAGAATCTGGAATCATTTTTCCTTTTATCTGAGAAGATTGCCTGAAAAGAAAAAGAAGTATAGACTGATTCAAAGTCTTCATAAGAAGATAGTGTCTGCAAATGATGCCATTAATTTCTATATAATATATATATATATAGTTATTATATATATATTATATATATATATATATATTATATATATATATATATATATATATATATATATATATATATATATATATATATATATATATAATCTGGAAACTGTATAAGGTTCACTATCTCTTCAAAAAGGATAATCAATTTTGGTTTCTTGTAATCTATCCCGGGAATAATTTTTTTCTTCTATTCTTGGGTAATTCCGTATTTAGGTTCGTGTGTGGAATCAGTACAAACGTCTGCTGAGAGAGAGGAGAGAGAGAGAGAGAGAGAGAGAGAGAGAGAGAGAGAGAGAGACGCCTTCTGACCTTCTAACAGAATGATGCGCGAAGAGAGAGAGAGAGAGAGAGATGCTTTCTGACTCTAAGAAGCTGAATGGTGCAAGAAAGAGAGAGAGAAAAAGCTAGAGTGTAGAAATGGTACTAAGAATGATTTGTCGAATGCAGAAGTGATTATTTCACAGGTACCATAATCCAGAAGATATCAGTCAAATTTGACGGGAAAATAATCCAATTCGATGATGCTTGATTTTCGCCCCAAATCCCCGACACCAGAACTAGACTATATTTCCAGTTGTGGCCACTCAACTTTGCATGTTCATATCCGTTCCCTTCAGATGCAACTTGCCGCTAACTTAGCCAACGCCCCGTGAACGTTCATAAACGCGGACACATTCAGTTGTAATGCTAATGCGCATTTAGAGGCATTGTTGTCCTCGGCACTGCGGGAAAGTGCGCTGCATTTCCTGTATCTCTATGCCATACAAATTTTCAGGTCGAGTAATTATATACGTATGTATATACGTACTATGATTTTTATATACATTTATATATAACCATAAAAATATTATATATATATATATATATATATATATATATATATATATATATATAAATATATACATACACACATATATATTATACTATATATATATAATATATATATATATATTATATATATATATATATATATAATATATCAACTTGAGCAAATAATTATGGTAAATTATTCCTCAAGGATATAATGGGATATATATATATATATATATATATATATATATATATATATATATATATATATATATATATATATATATATATATATATATATATATATATATATATACTTAAGAAAATAATTATGGTAAATTATTCCTCAAGGATATAATGGGATATATATATATATATATATATATATATATATATATATATATATATATATATATGCATAAATATCCCATTATATCCTTGAGGAATAATTTACCATAATTATTTTCATAAGTTGGTTAATTTCTTTTTACATATGTTTTTAAAAGACTTCTGTTTAAGTTTCATGCTATTTTCAAATGAAGAAGCTCTCTCACTTCTTAGTATTTTCCCTAAGCAAAATCATATTGTGTGTTTTCTTCTTTTTTCGAGGAAAATATTTTCGTTTTAGTGCGTTGTATTTTCATTTGATCGTGAAAACGTCTCCTTTTTTTTCTTTTTTTCTTTTGTAACGGGGACGATTTTCTGACGTTTTATTACAATATTTCTGTAACGAGGAAGCTCTTTGCTTCCCATTCATTTATTCCAGGAATGTTTGTCGTATTTTGATGAAATAGTGCTGATAACAGAGGTCATTCTTTCCGTTCTGGTTTTGTCTTCCGTTGTTTTCTTGACGAAGTAAGTTTTAGCAGGCCTCTTGGAACCTGAGGGCGAGCTCACGTAGTCATAGGACCAGTTCGACATGCCAAGCCACGGACATTTTTTATTGTCAGCTGTTGAGGATTCAGTTCATGATTGAAAAACTGCCCTTTGGTTTTTTCTTTTTATAGTAAAAATAGACATTTTTGTGTTTGTTTGTTTTCTTCAAAATTTCGTTATGGCAGAGGCCTTCTCCCACTTTATACTTTCTCCAGTCTGATTTCTTTCACGTCTGTTCTTCTCCCATCCGTTTGGATGGAATGGAATAAGACCAAAAGGTCAAGCGCTGGGACCTATAAAATCATTCAGCGCTGAAATGGAAACTGAGAGTAGGTAGGTTTGAAAGGTGCAACAGGAGGTACCTAAACTTCACAGTTGCACTATGAAATAATTGTTAGGAGAGAGTGGAAGAGAGATAATACGAATGGAGTTACAGTAAAAGGAATGAAAGGGGTTGCAGCTAGGGGCCTAACGGTAGCTGTAAAGAACCTTAACTAATGCCTACAGTGCACCTTGTGAGGTGCACTGACGGCACTACCCCCCTACGGTGCTTATCCATTTGGAAACCACCTCATATTTTTTTTTATTGAAAAGCATAGTTTCTTCTGCTTTGTTTCATGCTGTTTTTGTTTCAAAGAAAAATTATCCGTCACCTTTTTCATTTCTCCCATGTTCTTTACGGATTTTTTATTTTTTTATTTCACGTTTCACCTATTAGTTATCGTTTACCCTTTTCTTTCCTAGAAAACAAATACCAACTTGATATTTGCTCACTTCTATTTTCATAAAGGTTAGTCATTTGTTTCCTTCATATCAAGAGAGCGATTTTGTTTTTGGTTTTATTTTTTCATGACTTATGACTTCATTTCCCTGCATTGTTTACATCCGTTTCAGAAAGAAGCGTTTTCCAACAGTGGGTTTATTTTTCCGGTGCTTTCTGTTTAAAATATATTTTTGTTTGAACTGTTTATTTTCCAAGAGAGTTGAACAAGGAAAACTGCGTCTTTCTATTTGGTTTTATGAATTATGTCTCGCTGAAATTTGTCCTTGGTGTATTTTGAGTTGAATTTCAAGAATGGTTTCTTAGGTTTTTATTATTATCTGTACGGACTACTTTTAGTTACCTGTCAAAGAAAACTGTTGAGATGGCTATTTGTTTGTCTGTCCATCCGCACTTTTTCTGTCCGCCCTCAGATCTTAAAAACTACTGTGGGTACCTGGCTGCAAATTGGTAAATTGATCATCCACCCTCTAATCATCAAACATACCAAGTTGCAGCCCTCTAACCTCAGTAGTTTTTATTTAATTTGAGGTTAAAGTTAGTTTTGATTGTGCGTCTGCCACCGCTATAGGTACCAACAACACAGCCCACCTACAGGCCGTGGCAGAAAGCTTCATGAGACTTCGGCGCATTTTTTACTTGTTTGTCTTTGATTAATCTTTCCCATGACTGGCTTCAGGCGTTTCTTCATTGTGATTGATTCCTCATTATACATGGAAAGCTGTCCTCACCCTTGGTTTTATCTTCCTTCAACTCCCAAGAAAATCAGGCTTTCTTTTGGTCTTATCAGTTTAACCATTTGGTTTGATTATGAAAAAATATTCGAAAGAAAGAGTCAATTTTCCTTATGGTTTGATTGAGCACGTTATTCAAGGGAAACTTTTTTCCACTTTAACAACAAGGAATTTTCTTTGTAATTAATTTGTATGTTTTTCATTCATTTCCGAAGACACATTGATCGTTTTTTACTTTCTTTACAAAAATTCTTTTATTTATATATTGCCTTATAAAAGAATTTTTTCTACGTTGGTTTATTAAGTACAACATTTTCAAGATGGTGCTTTTGTTTTTATGATAGTTTTCCCAACAATATTTTTTTTCTAGTTTTCCTCGTTTTTTTTCCACTGTAATCGCAGATGGAAGTTTCCCCGTTCACTGAGTGTGATTTTCGTGTCCGTTCTCAGCGAAGAGGTTTTCCCATCTTGATCTCAGGCTTTTGTCTGAAGGAGATTTGCTCGACTCTTGATTTTATTTTGGGACTCATTTCTTGAGGAGGGAAGCTTTTGTCTCTCTCGGACCTGTTATTATACAGAAGACGAGCTTGAAGGCTTGCGCTACGGTCGATACGAAAGTGGACGAACCTATGTTCCCGTCGCTCCATGTTTCACACCGGGGCGGACAAACAAGACCCACTCGCCTTTTATTGTTATAGATTTTACGTATTTTCTTTCATTTTGTCTTATTTTTTATATGTTTTAAATGTCAAAGGTGTCATGTGTTCTGTTTTGTGCATAATTTTCACATTCTGGCTCTTTAAATTACTTTTTTTTGGTATATTTACTTAAAAAATTTAGGTTTTTAAATGAGATTTTTTAGTTCTTTTTCTAGGGATACTCACCGTGGGGCTGGGGGCGGGGTTAGTGCTGTCAGTGCACCTCATACGGTGCACTGTAGGCTAGGCTTAAGGTTTTTTTGTAGCATCCCTTCGGTCACCTTTCGTACCTTCTACTGTACCTTCTTTCATATTCCCTTTCTTCTATCTTACTTTCTACCCTCACCTAACTATTGATTCATAGTGCAACGCGAGGTTCCCTTTCTTGTATCTATCTTTCCACCCTCACCTAACAAATGATTCATAGTACAACTGCGAGGTTTTCCTTCTGTTTCACTTTTCAGACCTTTTACTGTCAATTCCTGTTTCAGCGCTGAATGACCTCATAGTTCCCAGTGCTTGACCTTTGGCCTAAATTCTATTTCAATTAAATTCTAGGGGTACTATCTTGTATATATATTTTTTGTTAGTTTCATAATTAAAAGAAATTACCCTGACTTTCTCTTATCCAATTAATTTTGCAGCAGAAGTATTTTTGAATTGAATTTATTGAAGGAAAAATGTTTTGTTTCGTGTAACATTTCCGTCGCTCTCACAAAGTTTCCTTTCCGTTTGTGTCATTTTTCCAATCACTTCCTCGGTGGGCTGGATTTTGCAGTTTTCAGAGGAACAGTAGCTGCTACTCCTTTATTTCTGTTCAGTTGCTCGTCGCAGTAAAAGACTGATTCTACGTTCATGATAGAGAAAATGTCGATTGCCCTTTGGGTGAGTTCTCAGAGAAATCCCTTTCTCTTTGCTTGGCTTTTTCACAACATTTTTCCAAGAATGTTTTTTCCTTACGGTTTTATTTAATTTTATGAAATTTTTCCTTTTATTATTTTTTTACATAACCTCTAGAAAAAGACCTTTTTTTCTGGTGTCATTCCCTTCCTTCTCTCTGTTATTATTCTAGTCATCCTTTGCCCACGGAAGAAAGACTTAAGCTGTTTGCATGTTGATGGGAGCGAGCACATCGAGGTGATGAGGAGGAACGTGGGGGGCGTCAGGGGAGGCGAAAGCCGCGTCGAAGCAAAAGCGAGAGTCGTCTTGTGCAGCCCTGAGTGCTGCCTAAACGGCTCTTTTACCTTCTCCCTCACATTCACAAGTTCGCTCCCAAACTCTTTGACGAACTTTCCTTGTTCGCGCAGGATGGGATGGGGATCACCGATGGAAATTGAAGCCCTCCTGCTCCGCCTCTTCCTTCTTGCCCCTTTGGTGGGATGATGCCAGGACATCTTTCTTTCCTAGTTTCAGATCAGTTTGGGTTCTTCCATTTGGAAACTATTCCCATATTAGGTTCCTTGGATTGAAGCCTCATTTCATTCAAGAAAGATAAAAACCAAGTCAAAATTGCACCGAAGCTGCTTCGGCGTCATCGAGTTTTCTTTAGTGTATAATGCTATGTGAAATTCTCAGCCACTGCCCAGGAAACTCACCCGCGGCCCATGGAACTTTCAGCCACGGCTCGTTGGTGGTCTGTGTTGGCACCTACAGCGGTGCCAGACGCATGATCATGGCTAACTTAAACCTTAGATTAAATAAAATCTACTAAGGCTAGAGGGCTGCAATTTGGTATGTCGGATGACTGGAGGAAGGATGATCACCATACCGATTTGCAGCCCTCTAGCCTCCGTAGTTTCCAAGATCGGAGGGCGGACAGAAAAAGTGCGGACGGAGAGACAATTAGCCATCTCAATAGTTTTCTTTTACAGAAAACTAAATCCAGTGTCTCCTACTCATTCTCCACAAATCTAATCTTGGCTATTGTTCCTACTTCTTTCTAAACTCTCTCATTGAATGTTTTGTCTTCTCCGCCTATTGTTTCGGGGAATTTGTATGACTTGGTCATTGACGAAAAGCGAAAACTTTTCTCGCGCTTTTGTTCATTCTTCAAGTTTTCCCTTTCAGCAGCAGCGCTTCATTTCCTTACGTTTTTCTTTTCGTTGATGACACCACTTGAATCGTTCCCTTTGTGTATTCGTATCACTATTCCACTTCATCAAACCTTCCTTGTAGACAATCCTAAAATTTCTTCGACGGAATCGAGTTTTCTGTACAATGTATAATGCTGTATGAGCCGCAGCGGTGGCCTGTCCTATAGCGTTGACAGACGCACAATTATGGCTAACTTTCACCTTAAATAAAAACTACTGAGGCCAAAGGGCTGCAATTTGGTATGGTTGATGATTGGAGGGTGGATGATCAACATTCCAATTTGCAGCCCTCTAGCCTCAGTAGTTTTTACGATTTGAGGGCGAACAGAAAAAGTTCGGACGGACAGACAAATGGTCATCGCAATAGTTTTTTAATTTTTTTTTACAGAAGGAAAAAAATGAATAAAATAATATATAAACAAATAAACAGAAGATAAAGACATAGTATACACAACTATCTTGACTGTGTTAAACGAATTTTGACAAAATTATCCGTCTTTCTTGTTTATGCGTTCATATTTTTGTTTTAGTGACCAGATGCCTCATAATAGCAACCCGTGAGTGGAGAGGTAAAGTGGAAATACAAAGGAGGCCTAATGTGGACCTTTAGATTACTTGTAAAAGCTAACATTGTTGGCAAAGTCCCTTTTTGATAAACAAAGAGGAGAGAGACGATGGTCGAACAGACAGACAGGTATGACGTGCAGGGAGGTTTGAAAATGAGGGGAAACTCTCTTGAAATATTTGTAGATGGAAGCATCTAGCTTGATGTCAAAGGGGCCACATACAAGGTTGTCATGCCTCCATGACGGTTTGACACTTTGGAGGTGAGACGAGAGAGTTAGGAAGGAAGGACTGCTGATGCTGGTGCTAGTTTGGTGGAAGTTTCTAGAGGTCATGCACTGCAGGTGGGTTCCCGTAGGAGGGTAGCGCCTTCAGTGCCCTGTAAGCATGACTTAAGGTTCTTTGCAGCGTGCCTTCGGCCCCTAGCTGCAACACCTTTCGTTCCTTTTATTGTACCTCCTTCCTTATTCTCTTTCTCCCATCTTACTTTCCACCCTCCCATAACAATGAATTCATAGTGCTACTGCGAGGTTTTCCTTGTTACACCTTTCTAACCTTATACTGTCAATTTCCATTTCAGCGCTGAATGACCTCGTACTAGGCCCCAGTGCTTAGCCTTTGGTCTAAATTCTATATTCATTTCATTTCATTGCATGTGGGCTGGTTGATGTTTGAAGAGGATACAGTATTAATTCGATATAATTAAGAGAAGTTATATTGCTCTATGATTAACTGGGCATAACGAAGAGAAGCTATATTCTATAGTCACTGAATAAACAGTTTGGGAATGATGGGAAAGCAGGAAGTTGGCAGTGAGTGTCAGCAAGAGTCATGTCAGGGAGAAAGTTGAAGTCAGGATGAAGAAGCTGGAAATTCTAGCACAGAGCGTAGAATGAAAGCGGTTGATTCTCGTAGGTCACTGGGGTGTGCGGTTACATGTTACGTACGATGGTAGGATGAGAGAAGAGGCTGCGTGACAGCATAGGCCATGACACATTCGGAATGGAATGGAATGGAATGGAACATAGCCAAAGACCAAGCAATTGGACCTATGAGGTCATTCAGCGCTGGAAAGGAAATTGAGAGTAGGTAGATTTGAAAGGTGTAACAGGAGGTAAACCTCACAGTTGCACTACGAAATAATTGTTAGGAGAGGGTCGATAGTCAGATGGAAAAAAGATAACCTGAATGGAGGTACAGTAAAAGGAATGAAAGGGGTTGCAGTTAGGGGTCGAAGGGATGCTGCAAAGAACCTTTAGTAATGCTTACAGTGCACTCCGTGAGGTGTACTGACTGCACTACCCCTAGGTACGGGGTGAAAGATTCGGAGGAAGAGGCCGTGAGTTCGATTCTCGGCCATTCCATTGAGAGGTCAGAGAAGTTCACTCTCGATGTGGTTCGGAAGCCACGTAAAGCCTTTGGTCCCGTTGCTGAATAACCACTGGTTCCATGCAACGTTAAAACACCATACAAACAAACAAACAATCGGAGGAAAAGGAGAGAGGTGTTTCAGGAAACACAGGCTGTGATGCAGGAAACCCTTTTCCTTCCTCACCCTTTGCATGAATCAGAGTAAGGGAAGGTCTGGATGCCGTGAAGGTGCGCTATAAACATAATTGCTAAGTAAACGAGAGAAACACCATTAAGCAAAACGTACAAACTGCAGCACAACAACAGGCAACTCAGTCTTGGATAAATTTTAGCTCACGTTGTTTCAAACTGAACAGTCACGTCATTGCTTAGAATGTCAATTTATTTAGATTAAACCTCGTTGGATGTGTGGTTTACGTGCTCGTCTACTGATTCGGTAGTCGCTAGTTCGATTCCCCACCCTGCCAACGTGGAATCAGAAAAATTTATGTCTGTTGGTTTAAAAATTCATTTCTCGATATAATGTGATACGGATCCCAAAATATATCGTACTTCCCGTTGCTTGGTAACCAATTGGTTCCTAGCCACGTGAAAATAACTAATCCTTCGGGCCAGCCCTAGGAGAGCTGTTCATCAGCTCAGTGGTCTGGTTAAAGTAAGTTAGACTTAACTTATTTAGAGTTAGCTATTAGATGCACTAGTTTTATATATCGTTTTTTCATTATGGTTTCTTTTTTCTTTACAGGTGAGTCAAAAGGAAAGGGCTGCAATTTGGACTGCTGAAAACACTCCCTATTGTCAGGTAGAATTCGACGTATCTCATTGTTGGTTGTGATAACAATTACTGTGTTGTATTTTCAAGGCTAGGTACCGCGAAAGGCTCGGGAATAATCCCTGGTTATTCTGTTTATGGTTTTTGGTAAAAATTATTATTATTATATTTACTGCTATAACTTTAAGGGCGACGTTCACGATCATTTAACAGAAAACGATTGTTAGGTTTGGATGTGAAATGAAAACCGGTCACTTTCGTTGTTTGCGCCTAATTTTTTGTTGTACTTCTCAGAAAACCATTTTTCGTATCGCCGAATATATCGTTGTTTCAATTCGCAATATGCATTAAGAGAAATCATGTTCATTAGACTACGACTTAACGCTCCCTATCTTCCTCCACACCCGCTCCGTGCGTGAGAAATCCTACGAAAGCAGCTCCTTTCTCTCTCTCTCTCTCTCTCACATGTAAAGGATGAATTTGGACGGACGCAATCTTTCTATTTCCAGCCGCTCAATCGGTGCGCCCTTTCCGGAAGTGTCAGTGCAAAGTGTGAATGAGAGCAATTTTCTCTTTATCGTTTTGTCAATAAGCAGGCGCTTTTGTATCAGGCCTTTTCGTGGGAAGAAGAATGGCAATTGGTTTTACTCGGATTCTGCGTCATCCTCCTCGCCTTTTGATTTCGGGAATTCTTGAGGGAACCACCATTTCAAAGATCAAATGTTATGTGAACTCATATTCTTACCCACCAGTTCCCACGCTTAGACTTGAGCGCACGCAAATGCATTTTGCTTTTTTTTTTTTTTTTATTTACTTATAGAATAATTGTAAAAGAAGTTGAATACACAAGCGTTGTTTTGCATTGTGTACTTTCCATTGTGCCAGATATTGCCATTAGCCAAGGCTAGAGTTACGGCGTCCGTGAATTCCCTATTCTATTTATGTTACGACTTTTGTTTATGTTACGACTTTTGTCAGGACGCAATTGATTTCCTTGCTCTGATTCCCTTTTATTTCGGGGGACAATACTCCTCCGATATCCTATACTTCATAAAAGTTCTCTCTCTCTCTCTCTCTCTCTCTCTCTCTCTCTCTCTCTACTATCTTCTCCTCTCCTTCTGCTCTCCTCTCTCTCTGGTCTTTTTCATCCACACTGACTGCGCTCCTCAAACTCCTGATTGCTTCTCAATAATCTGTCGAGTTTCCTCTCTTGATGGGATGCCGTTTGTTCCTCTCTCTGATATATATTTGGTCCCTATTGTTATCCGCTTTTTCGGGGAGTGAGGGAGACGGCGTCGACTGTCATTTATATAAATGTATATATATATATATATACTATATATATGTGTATGTATATCATATTAGTTCGGGTCTGACATATGCAACCGTTGCAAGCGCCTCTGCTTTATTAACATGTGCTCTACTCCTCTCTCTCTCCTCTCGATCCTTCTCTCTCTCTCTCTTCTCTCTCTCTCTCTCGTCTATATATATATTATATATATATATATATTATATATATATATATATATATATAAATATATATATATACACGTGTGTGTGTAGTATCTACTGTCACGTTTTACCTGATGCATTGGTGGCTATTACAATTACACACACACACGTATATATGTATATATGTGTGTGTGTGTGTGTGTAGAATCTACTGGTCACTTTTTTTTGCCAGATACATATGCAACTGTGATAGCCACAATGCCCTCTTTACTTCTTGAATTCTTTCCTCGGTTTTTGAGTACGCTTGTCACTACAAAGCCTGAAGATCCAAGTTCAAAGAAATTTTTGAAGAAATTGCGATGTACGGTACCGGGAAACGAACCCACGTCCCGTAATCACAAAGAGGCCACGTTGCCGACCTGACCACGGTACCGGACATCAGAGTTCCTTACAAAATTTATTTGAACTTGGATCTTCAGGCTTTGTAGTGACAAGCGTATCCAAAAAAAGAGCAAAGAATTCAAGAAGTTAATAGGGCATCGTGGCTATATCAGTTGCATACACACACACACACACACACACACATACACACACATATATATATACATACTATATATATATATATATATATCATATATAGATATATATATATATATATATATATATATATCATATTATCTATTTATCGAGCAGCGAGCGAGCTATATAGAGAGATTATAATATATATATATTATATATTATAGTCATATATATATAATATATAATACGATATAATATATAGAATATACTAATGACATACATATATCCATACATATATATTATCGTATATATCTACATGTATATACATATACACAACACGCAGACTTATCTATTATATATTATCATATATTATATATATTAATACCTAGATAATATATATGTGTGTTGTGTGTGTGTATTTTGACAGAGTAAAGCTGCCTCTTTAAAGTGGTAGAGCAGTGAGCTCTAGTTTGTATGCCCCATGGTTCACGTCTCTCCTAGTGCCACCATTCGACTTAGCTGTGACACCTGGAAGTCAAGTAGATAAGGGCATGGGACTCATAAACTGGAGGACTTTACCATTTTTTGCGTTATCCCTTCCCTATCTATCTCCCTCCTTTCCTTCTAAGGGGAAAACTACACATTTTGTTAGTAGTAACATCTTTTAAAAATTCACAAAACTCGTATGAAACGATTTCAATCTACGTAGGAAATCAAGGAAGGGAGAAATTTATCTACGTGTTGTTCTGTCTAGAAACTAAAAACATGGCTGTCATTAAAAACAATATAAAATCCCGAAGTTACCGATGGTTATGTCTTCCTTTTTTCATTTGGTTAGTCGGGGATACATGAGAAAGGATCGTTCCTGGGCTACAGGGACTGTTCCCTGTGTGTAACAAAATAGGCACCTTCTTAGTAAAATATCAAAACAGTTCATGACGAGTCTACTTAGGAATATTCAAAGGTGCATCATCTGACCCATAGACTTTGTCCAGAATTTTGTTGGCTGTTGCAGTGTAGGGACATTGTAAACTCTCCACATCTCGTTGGGCTGCTGTCTTGAGCAATACTGACTTGAGAGACTGTGATCCATTGCATTTATGAATTCCACCATCGTGTCATTTCCCAAAGAGAAAATGACTTCCCCCTAAGGAGATTTGCCATGGTCAAGCAAATTTGTTTTCTCATAAGTAGAATTTTTTTTAAACGTTTGCATATCCTTTTTTACCTCTTCCAGAAGGGGCTCTCCGTTGAGCAAAATAAGCGGATACGCTTTATACGAAAATAATAATAAAATTTTGTGACTGAGTGTTCCTAATTTCTGATATAGATTTCGATCTTATAATGTTGCTTGTCACCCTGTAGAAGGATGAATGCTTGCGCTTTACAATGCCAGAATCATTTTTGAAATGATATCGATCAAAATAAAACCATATGAGCATTGTGTACGATACATATGGCATGCTTTCGTTTTTAGCACCTTTTTTTTTCTCACGCAAATTGAAATTTTCTATGATGCCGCTCCACATTTTGGTTTATCTTTTCTCTTTCTTGAAAAATCAAATATCGTCGTTGTATCATCATCCAAGACCAGACACCTTACAATGAGGTATTCTGTGTCCCCCAATGCTAAATTCAGGCAGCCGTAGAGGTAAGAGGTGGTTGTGGACGGGAACTTTCATGATAGCGTCGTCTGATAGTGATAACCTGATGAAGTTCACACATAAAATGGTTCTCTCTCTGCTTTGCGACTTTCATTTGTTTCAGGGTATATACAATACAGAGGCAGAATTTTCTTCCTTTACCTTTCATCACATACTGTGGATTAAATTTGACTTGAGGAGATTTTTTCAGGTGTATATGTGAGAGAGAGAGAGAGAGAGAGAGAGAGAGAGAGAGAGAGAGAGAATATGAACTGTGCCGTCCTTCTGAACCAGTCTGAACAAGTAAAAACACAAATAGTAAGAATAAAACAAGCACTTATTCGAAAACGAGTCTTGGCGTCTAAGACTATATATGGCCAAGCACCGTTAGCTTTTGAAGTAGAGCAAAGCTAATATTCCAGAAAACACAGCTAGAAAAAGTCAGCTATAATGTGAGGCCTTAAATCGTCAAAATGGCCGACTATCGATCCTTCTACCCAAACCTTCTCCTGAGCGGTCTGACGATAGGCCCCCTTTCACATGCCAATTAAAATTAAAGGGGCATAGGGGTCAAATCTCTCTCTCTCTCTCGCTCTCTCTCTCTTCCTAGGCACGAATCTATAATAATAATATCCGAGAGGTTGCGATCTTGTTTGTTCTGCCCCGGATGACAGTAGAGGGCAAAATGACACAGCAACCTACTCACTGCAAACTGGTTTGTCCGCCCCGGGCAGAAGCGAGGTATGTAGGGGAACAGGAGGGTAGAAGAACATTCACCCTCCTGCTGCAAACCTGTTTGTTCGGGAGGGTAGGGAAGACAGCCCCGGGTTCCAGCGCTCGTAGTGCCTGCCAACAAGCTTGTTATTAATAAAAACGAAGTTGTACAAATCTTCAAACACGCGATTACTTAACTGGTACTACAACCTGATGGTGAGAGGAATCCCCAAGATATACCAGTGTTATGAACCCCGAGAGGTCCGCTACAGGCTCGATATTAAAATAAACAAAAAGAATTCAACACCAACAGTTGAAACTGGGGATACGAATATAGAAAGATACACAAACAGAACAAAGGTTTATTTACAAGCTTACTAACAAAGGTAAATGCAGAAGGGTTTCTCCTATTTACATGAAAAAGGTAAAATCTTACAACGTGTGAACTTGGGAAACAGTGAGGTAATGAAAATACTTGCTGACCAGTTTTGCAGTTGTCGAATATCAATGCTCGAAGCGATGGCTTCACCAAGGAGGACGGTGGAACTTTAGTCGTCTTCTTGACTCCGTACTGCCGAAAACAGTGTCTATTCTTGATACTCGAAGGGCAGGAACCCCTCAAAACCTCTTGTAGGACGTTTCTTCTCTGAAGGCTTGCTCAACGTCGAAATATCTCGGTCGTCCACTCCCTGACGACGACTTGACCAGATTCCGATCAAACTCTTGTGCGCCTTCCTCCTCCCTTATCCTTCGTCTGTTCCTTCTTCTCTTATCTCTCTCTGATGATCTGATGATCTCTGCTGGTCTCTCACTGATGATCTCTGATACTTCGTCAGTCGTATATATACGGCAGTCTGGGGGCAGGGCCTACCAGCAAACGTCACAGGCTCCCGAGATGACAAGAACGTCGTAGAAGGATCTCGACGAAATATTGCGTTATATTTTGCAGCGTGTTCTGATGACACGTCGGCGCCTGTTGAGTTTCTGTAACACACCTGGGAATTCTCAAACCATCATGAGAACAGGCACCTCCAACACGTGAGCGAATGCCTCCTTGCAGCAGAACTTCTCGAAGAAGATGCGTTTTCCTTTCCTTTAATATGTAATTCCTTGCTATAAAGCGATTGCCATGACAACCGGCTAATATCATTAACATACCTTCTTGAAACAATCTTTGACGAAAGCAATAATTGTAAAGTTCTGACCAATGATGGCCTCCTTTCACAAAGCAAGTGTCCTTTTTTACTGAACGCTTCTTCTATAATATGTTGCAGGAGGCGTTCTCGGTGGAAAGGACGTGTCCCCCTTGAGAGCATTCCTTTCGAAACTACTCTTGTAGCGTCAGTTTATGGAGTGTAGCCTGAAACCGTCTTGGCCACATCTGTTTTTCATTTATGGCCCGGTTCTTTGAAGAGATAAATTGGAACACATGCTTCGTTAGAAGTCACGAAATGTCATCTAGGATCTTTATGCTGTTGGGAATGCTTAAGAAAAATAAATAGGACTCGAGTAAAAAAATGTTTGTGAATACCTAACATGGCAAGCGAGCTCATGTAAACAACCATTGTTATTCCAAAAGACGCTAATACATAATCAAGCCATGAGTGCCACCAATTAAGCGCTAGACCATAATTTGTCAGTCAGCGTTGTCTTCACATCCTACGAACCAGAGCCTAGTATACTGAACGCCGTGATGGAATTCTAAGTCATTCCACGAAACAAGCAGGGAAATTGCAAGGTTTTCTTTATAGTGAAACCGGAATGTGAGGAATACGTAGCACCCAACGTAATTATAAACAGTATAAAAATAACTTATGTGTATATACAAAAACTTTATTTAAACATCCGTGGAACCAGTCTCCTTACTTCATCTCATGCAATTCTCTGTCCTGCTGAAGGTCAGTCATTACTGATCAACCAGTGCGTGTACTTGAGAAGTTAACCATGTTCTGTGTTCTCCTTTCCGGTGAACTGAGATGTGAAGCCACAGGCCAGTCAGTTCAACGACCTTAACCCAAGCTGTAGTTCCAACTCGATCTGCAAATGACTCTCAACAAGAAGTTCAAGGCATATAACCGAAGGGTCTCAGTGAGGTAAATCCTCTTTCCTCTTATATGAAGAACAAGATATGCAGCCTTTTTCAATAATTCCACCTACGTTTCATCCAACATTCTCTTATGCTCCGTACGGCATCGTTATTGATTCTCTGTGCAGGAACGCTGCCGTAGAACACTGTCACATTGGGAAACCGGAGACTTACGGACTTATCCAATTCTGTAGAGAGAGAGAGAGAGAGAGAGAGAGAGAGAGAGAGAGAGAGAGAGAGAGAGAGAGAGAGAAGGGGGGTGTGTGTGTGTGTGTGTGTGTGTGAAAGTCTGTGGGGTAGGAGGTAGATTGCCTCTCCGAGTTTTCGAAGAAGAATTTTTCTGTGCGCAACTTGGGATGGATCCCAACATTTCCAGCAAGTTCCAATAAAATATTCAAAAGAGGGATCATTCCAGAGGGCTCGTATCGCCACACTCTCAGATTTTGCACATTCTAAAAGGTTTCCAGTCCTATCACTTTCTTTCTTTCTTACGTTATCCCTTTGGAAGCTGATTACCTTTGGCCCGTGCGCGCATTGAGAGACGTGTTACGCATTCATCACTGCAAACTGGATCCTGGTGTTGTTTTGAAGTTGGAGCGCTCCTCTGTTCGTGGGGCCATAAAGTCATTTGAGGAAGCATTCAGTCGAGGCAGAAACGTGCTCGAGGGAGTCGTGGGTGATCTCATTTCAGGATCTCCATTCTGCCATTAACCTCATCTTTCTTATTTCTTATTGCCCAGGTACCAGGGAGGTACCTATGGAATGAGATCTCTTCGTGTTTTAACCTGTCCGGAATGCAATAAGAAAAGTTGCTTTAGTTACCGTCTAGATTTAGGTAACAATCGGGTTTGCTTGTCATTTTAGTCTCTGTATCCCCATACAGAATTTTGCTTTGACTGTAATTGTATACATACATCCACAGACGCACAGGCACACCCACAGATAAAAGGTGTATGTGTGTGTAAATTTGTAAACGAAATTTTGTCATATGTACCGTAGAATTTCTTACATTAACGATTATTAAGCCACAAATTTCGTTAAAGTTCCAATTATGGTGATATGGTATCGCGGGTTCGTTTCCCGCTACCTGACACTATGATTTCTTAAAAGAAAATTTTTTTGAAGTTGGCGCTCTAGAGCAAAGAATTTGAGAAATTAAGAGGGCATTGGGGCTATTACAATTTCACTATATATATATATATATATATATATATATATATATATATATATATATATATATATTGTGTGTGTGTGTGTGTGTGTGTGTGTGTGTGTAGAGGAATGAAGGCATTCACAGTGAGCCGAGATTTAATCTTCTCATTGCTGCAGAAGCCGAAGAGGGGAAAAAGCTGTAGGAAGAGTATGAGGTCAAGATCTAAAGTCAACAAGAACGAGGAGAGCATTAGTTGGTGAATGATTAGAAGTGAAGAGTGAGGCCCTTTCAAGGGAGATTTACACTGCTGCCACATACGGAAAGTTTTGTGACGATATTTGCATACGAATTGCAATGGCGAAATCACAGCGATGTTCCATCGTGATTTACAATG
>NC_087205.1:67366348-67393848 GCF_015104395.2 Macrobrachium nipponense
GCAGCTTCCTTGATGCTTGGAGAAGGGTAAATTGAAGTTTGTTTTATCAGGATTCACTTTCCTCCCACGGTAGCAGCTGCGAGTAGCTCCTCAATATCGATAGTGCTGAGTTGGATTTAGGTTTTCTGTAAAAAAAAAAAAAAAAAAAAAAAAAAAAAAAACTATTGTGCCTGCTTTGTCTGTCTGTTCGCCTTCATATCTTGAAAACTTACTGAGGCTAGAGGGCTGCAAATTGGTATGTGAGCATCCACCCTCCAGTCATCAAACATACCAAATTGCAGTCGTCTAGCAGCATTAGTTTTGATTTTACTTAAGGTTAAACTTAGCCATAATCGTGGCTGAGTTTCATGGGCCGCGGCTACTGAGGCCGCCACCGGACAGAAAACTCGATTGTGCGTAAGATACTTCGGCGCATTTTTTACTTGACCATTAAACATTTCTATTCATTGTCCCATTTTTTTTATTATTATTATCTACACTGCTGCATTTTTGCAGCGGAAACTTCCCAGCATTTGGAGAAACCATCGTAGTTTGACATTTGTTCTCGTGTTGGCAATGGCAATACGAAATTGTAAGAGAGGTATCGAAAGTCAATGTTTACATACCAAGCTTACCTATTAATGATGCATGCCCGTTGGTTTTATTTCATTGCTTTTCAGTACTTTGCCAAGGTTTCCTCCTCATCATTTATCTGCCTCGTACTTGCTGAAGTATACGTTTTCTTGGTTATTGAAGACGGCGAATCGTTTGAATATTCTTGCTTAACCTCGATCTACTGTTTCAAAACTATTTTCCTGTAGTTCATGTAGAAACACATTCAAAAGTAATAATTTTCACATTATTAGAAATTATATTGAAATGTGGAGGAGTGGTGATAATTATTATAAGAAGTTCAATCTCATGCTGAGTGCATCCGATTTAGTTTAGTTACGGAATTGCCGAACAACTTACATTTTCTTTGTTTTCTCATTTTCTTTTCCTTAATTTCACGGTAACGCATATAATTTAACAAAACCTGTTCGGGTGAAGGGTTTCTGAGCTTTTCTTAAAGAAATAGATAAAGAACAAATGTGGTTTTTGGCTAAAACGATACTTCAGAATATGGGTAGAATTAGCAGTTGGCTACATGGAAAATTTCCGATTCTACCCGGGGCTCTTGAGTTTGGAAAATAGACTTTACGTACTATAGGGGACTCGAATTGTCTAAGCTTTCTTCTCCGTGGTAATTAAGTTGAAAAAAGGAATGACATAAGAGAAACCCGATTATGTAAGACAAAAACTGAACTTGGGGGATTGAGCTTTATTTACCATTCGATGTGGTACTGAAACGGAAAATAGATAAGCCTATGTTAATCATGGCTTGGTGTAGATTCCGGGTTCCCAAGCGCTCACTCCGCAAACATAGTTGTGGGCACACTACATTGTTAGTGGTAGGTGCGGAACTATTCTATTGGTTATTATATGCTCTCATTTCCTTATTCAAGTCCTGCGCATTCAATTAATGGAATAACATCAGGAAAGTTAGGCAGCCCTTGAAATTAATTCCGTATCACAAAATTAACCCGAATCGACTTCTCGGGTTCAAAATGTTTGGAAAACACACGTAACATGTGACTAACTGGTGCTACTTTAGTGGGCAAACCGCCCACTAAAGCAGCACCCGTTAGTAAAACACGCGTAACAGGTGACTAATTGATGCTACTTTAGTGGGCGGTTTGCCCACTAAAGTAGCACCAGTTAGTCACATGTTACGTGTGTTTTCCATACATTTTGACCCGAGAAGTCGATTCGGGTCAATTTTGTGATACGGAATTGATTTCAAGGACTGTCTAACTTTCCTGAAAAAGGGACACGTGCATACTGATGTTATTTACATTAAATGAATGCGCACAACTTGAATAATGAAATGAGAATATATAATAACCAATAGAATAGTTCCGCACCTAATGTGCCCACAACTGTTTGTGGAGTGAGCGCTTGGGAACCCGGAATCTACACCAAGCCATGATTAGAATAGGCTTATTTATTTTCCGTAACTCCGTTTCAGTACCTCATCAAGTGTTCGAATGGTAGACTAGCCCGTCGGGGGTCAAATGTACCTAAGTGCATTTTACCACATTTGATCCCCGAGGCTGGCATAAGGCCAGCTGAGTCTCAGATGACAACAACAACAACCCTTGGTGCTACTTTAGGGACATTAGACTCCTGACGGGCTATAGTCTGTCCAGAATGTCATGAAACAACGAGTAGGTTTCCGACGCTGCCGCTTTGCGCCAATTTTATTCATTAAATCTCACTTAAGGCGAAAAAAGAGTGTAGATTTGGCATACACTTTGCCACATCTCTGTCTCAGGGTAGGAAGGTTAAGTAGCTTATCACTTTGATTCTAATACCCAAGCGTGACGGTTTAAGATGGAAGGCTCCCCAAGGCAGCAATTAAGTGCTCAGAAACGAGAAGTCATATTCAATGTCCACGAGTACCTCAAATCATATAAAGAATAAAAGTTAAAGCTTTATGTGTAATAAAGCTCGAAAACATTTAGTATATTAAGATTCCAGTATTGTACAGAACTAGATTGATCGTAGGGTACGGAACGTTAAATTTTTAATTTCATCTGAGATGGATCTCTTAAAACTGTGATGTGTAGTAAAGGACACTTACTTGTCTCCCGTACTTTATATGGTGCTCGAACTCTTCCTAAAAAGTTTTTTTTTACATGAATGTTTTTAAAATGAACAAAGCAATCAACTTTATGAGCTATTTTCGAAACAAGGTCAACTTAATCCACAACAACCATTCAGCTTTTGTGTGACTGGAAAGATTCAGATTATGGGATTAAAAAGGAAATTTTACGACCGTATTAAAGGACCCGGAATGGAAGGATGCTGGGATAAGCTTGAGTCAGATTAAAAGTCCTGAGGAAGTTTGGCATCGTCGCAAACCTACTCGATGTTTCATGACATTCTAGACAGACTTATAGTACTAAACACGGCGAACAGTGTAGAAACTTTTATGGCGATGTAGTTATACTCCAACGGTTTGAAGCTGGCATTTTGGATTGATGCAAATACCAGGATTACCCCAAAGTTGCCGATCGAGAAACCAAGCCGAAGTTTCTTTATTAAAGTAAGAAACTACAAAAAAAAAAAAAAAAAAAAAAAAAAAAAACAAAAAAAAAAAAAAAAAAAAAAAAAAAAAAACTCACAATAGCAATTCAACACCTATAAGCCATACAAGTGGAAAAGTGACTAAGGTACTTCTATTTCCTTTCCGTTTACACGAAGGAACATAAGTCATTACGTGCACTGTTCTTTAGCAACCATTCCCTGCGCGTAACTAGTTTTATAACCTAGCTAACGAGTCATTTTCACTATCGTTTTCATATCATGTCGTGGGTGGGTACAAATCCTGCCAGGGGAGATAGCGTTTCTGCTAAATTAGGGTTCAAGGAGTGCAGTAGTAGGCGTATCCATTAAAGTATGAGGAAATCGGGTAAAAAAATCGGGTGACTTGTTTTTTAATCGATTCCTTATTCTTTATTGGATACCCCTTCTATAACGGGACCTCATTTAAACTGGATGGTACTAGGTACCATCCAGTTTAAATGAGGTTCTGGTATTAATTGTATTAATGCACAGAATAATTGAGTAAGAGATAGTTATCTATCAATCAATCTATATATATATTATATATATTATATATATATATACACACATATATACATACATACATACATACATACATATATATATATATATATATATATATATATATATATATATATATAATATATATATATCGGCAAAAAAAACAGTAATGCTCAGACATCCGTCCGATGGGAAGGATAGGTCTATTCTTGCTCTCCTAAAAATGTAGGTAAATTCTACAACTATGTATTTGTATGGGTGAAAATAAACCTACCCAACTTATCTTGTGTCCGAATCCTAGCACGGGAGGGTTTCTCCAACTGGAGTCATGGCACATAGAGAAGAGTGTATTCAAAACAAATTATATATATACATATAGACATATATATATATATATATATATATATATATATATGCACGTGTGTATGGATAGTAAGCTTCTTTACTAGTATAAAGTTATCTTCTTTAGTCCAGTAACTCAACCAACTTTTTAACCTTGAAAACTTGTAGGGTTTGCTTCTTGAGTAAAGGCCACAGTTCTTGTGTCTTGCTTGATTTATTTTCTTTCTCTTTCTTTTAAATGGAGGCTTGAGTGTACAGGTAAGCCAGTTTGCAGATAATACTTCGGATATTTAGACCTTTCTCCTGTGTTAAAAGTGTTGACATAGATATTATTTTTATTTTTATTTTAATCGAACAGTAAATTACATCATTCGTACGTTCATTGCTCTGTGAGCTTAATAATGTCTAGTTCCTATTAGCACAAATCTGAACCACTTCACATGTTTTTAGTCCATTGAATTTCTGTATATAAGCAGCATATTCTCGATCTTCTGTAGTCAAGTTTTTGCTCGATGAAAATACGAGAAGATATGAAAGTTGCATTCATAAATTGAGATTACCATTACGATAACCATAAATGACTATTGTAAAAGTAGTTTTATTCAGTAGTTGAAACTACGATGCGGTATGATTATGAATTATGAGCAACGTGTTTCTTTCTATACTCTGTTTTTTTCCATCTGTCCATCCGCCTGTGGTGTTTTTGTACGGTAACACTGCGTCCCGGGCTTTAGACAGTTACATTCAGCTTACATTCAACGATTATAAAAATATCCTATTTCGAATATTAACGGTGTAATTCGCATTCAGTAAATTATTAAAACACTTTTCAGTTGAAAATGTACACCCAGATATCCTTTTATTTACCTAAAACTTACACATAGCGTAACTATCTAAAGCCCGGGACGCAGTGTTACCATACAAAAACACCACAGGCGGATGGACAGATGAAAAAAAACGGAGAATAGTCAGGATCATGGCGTCACCCTCTTGTAGTCCTTGCTTCTCCAAACTATGCCGAGGGTCAGCATTTGAGCTTTTCCGAAGCGATGTTTATTTTCACACTTTTGCAGATGATATGAGAGTCTTGTCCCGAGTCATTCGATTTGTGGTCCTTCATGTCAGACAAAATTATGCGGCGATTGTGGAATTCGGGCAACAATTGATTCAATACACCGATTCAGACATTAAGGGAGAAAAACCCGTTGAATTATCCCAGTGTTACCGTAGCTGAATTCACCACAGGTAATAGTTCATGGGGTATTTTAATCAGAGGGGAAACTGTTGGTAAGAGAGCGGTTCTTTTAATTCCGTGACAACAGTTAACCGTAGTCCTGGCAGTGATAGCGGATCAGATGTGCTTTGTGTTCCTCCGTGTGAAACCATGAATTTCGGGACGAAGTTGGTTTCTAACTCTATCTTACATCCGCAAATGGGTTTACTTAGTCATTAAGACTATACTCTGTTTTTTTCCACCTGTCCATCCGCCTGTGGTGTTTCCGTATGGTAACACTGCGTCCCGGGCTTTAGATAGTTACATTCAGCTTACATTCAACAATAATAATAATATCCTATTTCGAATATTAACATGTACTTCGCATTCAGTAAATTATTAAAACACTTTTCAGTTGCAAATGTACACCCAGATATCCTTTTATTTACCTAAAAGTTACACATACCTTAACTATTTAAAGCCCGGGACGCAGTGTTACCATACAAAAACACCACAGGCGGGTGGACAGATGGAAAAAAACAGAGTATAGTAACACTTGTTGTCCTTGCCGGAATTCGGAGAGGAGAACGGGTTGGTTGTGAATGTGGTAATTGTACCACAAAACATGTGTGCACCTTAATGAGGTAAGCAAAAAGAGCATTTCGAAATTGTAGTGTTTATGCCCGAACTGTTATGATAAATATGAAATGCTTCGAGATAAATATAACTAGGCCTATTTCACACTACACAGTTTGAAACCGTCGCCACCAGCAGTGCGGTGGACTCAACTGATAAATCTAATGAAACCTTCACACCAACGGGGTGGCGTTATTTCTCTATACACGGCTTTGATTTCACCGCCGTGGCACCACTTATTTTGCATGAGCGGCGCCCCACTGGTCTGGAGCGGCGCCGCGCCTTCGCCGGTGACAGTCGCCTCGATGTCCAATACACCTCTTCACATGACGCGGTTTTTATTTTCCCGCGGTAACCGAGCACTGCTGCACTATAATAAGACTCGCATCAACCATGCATTTGACGTCCAGGCAGTCCCTTACGACGCTCCTGATTGGCTGTTGAAAAGCCAATCACAGGGCCATGTCCCCAGGAGAGGTGGAGCATACATCCTGTCCACGTGAACTCTCGAGAGACTGAGAGTTTCCAGCCCTATGATTGGCTTATCAACAGCCAATCAGGAGCGTCGTAACGGATTGGCCTAGACATCAAATGCACGGCTGATGTGAATCTACTATAGTACTTACCCTCATCATGACTACATGGATCAAGACTATACCGACGTTGAATTGCTCATTTCATTAGCTGGAATGAAACCCGCACTGTAGGACAAAAAATTAGAAGAATATAATTGTCGCACTTCGGTTACATCAGCATGAATAGAAATTTGTTGCTCTTTGAATGAAAATTTTGAAGGCTTGAGCGATAAGAAAATAAATGAATTTGATGAAATTCTATTATAGTTAAAAGAAAGTTGTTTTCGTCAAACTTTTGTTACCATACGCGTCTCTTTAGTGAACTTAGAAGAATGCAAAGCTCTAGACAATGAGGTGAAGAAGATTGCTACTAACACTGATCATGGTTATACCCACTAATGGAAATTTAAAATGTGGTTATGCGAATATCCAGTCTGCTGGAAATAAAACATTACAGATTAGAGACTTACATAATAACTGAAGTTTCAAGTGTCATATTTGACAGCGCTGAGACATGGCTGAAAGACTATGAAAGTGCTAAGATTGCTAAAATGACCCCACCTATGCATGGCTTCCTTCACGTTCCGAGGGAAGTTGGGGTAGGGGTAGGGTCGGTCTTCTCATACGCAAGAGCTATACTGATATTGAAATAAGAAACTTAAAACATTTTTGTTTAGTCGATGCTATAGTGTGGAATATGAAACCGTGAATGTGGAATTTGAGATGTGATCAAATACTCCTGATGAATGCACAATATAATATTTGGTAATGGATGGAGGTCCCGCGAGCGCTTTGAAGTGTTATGGAACCTGGATCAGCCGTCAGTGAGTAAGTAACAGGTACGTATATATGATCAGTCGTTTTGCAGTGGCGTCGTCATGACGTATGAGCAAATTATTGAAAATTATTCAGTGAAGCTCTGTAAAACTATAGTTGTAGTCTGTTCTCTGCTTACTTTGGATTCTTTACTTGTGTCTCATTGCCACTATCGCAATATCTAGTTTTACACTGAGAAATGCTCATTCGTCAACATTGCGACGGTACTGAATAACGACTGGTCATTTACCAGTTAACTGTCTCTATGGGGACTGAAGGTCAGCTTGAAGTATCAGTCTGACATACACCGATCCCGGTTGCCGTTCTACCTGTCAGCTGCCAAACCAAGCGATCCAAAACAACCGAGGAGAAAGTCTCACATCCCAGACCTCCGGCGCCAACTTCTAAAGGAGAACTGTCATTGAAGACGAGGAAACATGCGCACATTGTCGGTCATGTCAAATTAGAAGCCCTTTGATTTCAATCAAGAGTGAAATCATCAATTACGAACCTTAACGTCAATCTGAGATTATTTCTTCAAGGGACCAACTATGAAAATTGAGTAGCATGAAGTGATCATGGGACATGGGCTTCGGATGACCTATAAATATACTTTCCAGCTGACTCTGGCTACGGGAATTCATAAATCCATGCTTTTTTGTGTGGCACTAGAGTCATGCTGAGCCTGCCAATTTGTGGTCACAATTCACTCCCTGAAATTCTGAAATTAACCCCTATGGGGCTAATTCCCTCCTGTTGAGAACCCCTGATATAGAGGGAGGCACTAGGACAACTTGATGAACCTTACTTAAACAACAACGAAGAAGGAAATTTTTTCGGAACCGACACTCAGTTTTCTGCTTCTACAAGAATAATACACAAACATTAATCTGCAAAATATAAACCAAAACTCGCGAAAACGTTTGTATATATATAATAGTATTATATTATATTATATATAGATATATATATAATATATATATATATAGTATATATGTATATATACACACTAGTAATTTCATGCTAATCTTATCTAAAAGCAGAGAGAGAGAGAGAGAGAGAGAATTTGGCGTGACCGAATTCCGTGGGCTAGGCAACTAACTGTCGACTTCTAGGTCATGTGGTTTGTAACCTCACTCTCCCGGGCTATGAATATATATATTATATATATATATATATATATATATATATATATATATATATATATACACACACACACACACATATATATATATATATATATAGAAATATAGAATGATGTATTTTTTATACGCACATGCTCTTATAAATCTCATCATCTGTAGGAAACACATGTTGAGTATAGAGATCCTACGGGTCATTCGTTTGCTTCTGTATTTGCCTGCACATATCAGGTCTCAGCTGAAGATCGATGACACGCAGTTCCGAGAATGACCAGCTTTTAACCACAAGAGCTCTTTGTCTGAAACAATAATAATAATAATAATAATAATAATAATAATAATAATAATAATAATAATCTTACAATTACAATAAGATATGCTGTGGTGCAAAGGTTTCCTGTTGTCGTATAACAAAGCGTACTTACATATCTATTTTGAGAAACTAGTTTTAAACTGTAATATGTAGTATAGCATCTGAATTATATATATATATATATATATATATATATATATATATATATATATATGATATATATATACTATTTAACTATTTCAATTCGCGAATGAGATAGGGAGTTCCGAGGGATCATAAGACGAGAGTAAAAGAGTAATGATGAAGCGAATCTCTCGTGAGATTCGTGCGGGAATGCATGGGGAAATCAACCGGGATGCTGCCATGGTTACAGACACATTGGTGAGTTATAACGAGCGCCGAACGTCCTATATATTCGATGTGGAGTGTGGCGTTTTTCTTTCGAGATCCCTTTCGCATCGAGTTTCGCTTTTTTCGTGACGAATATTCTTAACGTCGTTGTTCTAAACACTCGTCATTGGTTGAGGATAAGCAAGAACTCATTTTCAAAGTTTATGGATATTCTAAGCGAATGCGGTTAAAATTTTAGCTTAAGGGCATATAATATGTGTAGCCTGTATATATATATGTGTAGATTACACACACACACACACACACACACATATATATATAATATAATATAATATATATATTTATTATTATTATATATGTGTGTGTGTATGTGTGATATATATATATATATATATATATATATATATATATATATATATATATATATATATATATATATATATATAGAGAGAGAGAGAGAGAGAGACAGAGAGGAGAGAGAGAGAGAGAGAGAGAGAGAGAGAGAGAGATTGCCGTTTCTCCCAATATTGGGTGGCACCTTAGGAAAACATTGGTCAGTGCTAAGGTCATTCTTTAACACATTGATCATGGCAGAATACCTTGTATAATAATTGGCCTTGACAATTCATATATAGCTAGATAATAATTAAAGATTTTAGATTTTAATGGTTCATAATAATGATGGTAAATCAATAGAAATCTTTCTTTTTACACACCATTCTTCTCTATATTGCTTACACTCATGCTCTCTGGATAATTATGAAGCACCCTCCGTTATAGCAAACATTTTCCTTTCATTGCTGCGCCCAGAACTTGAGAATTACAAATATGTTCCACCAACTTATTGCTCTCCCATTCTGCTGAGCAAAAGAATAAATGAAATAAAATAAAATGGTCAAAGCTCTCTTCACCATGTTTTTGCCTGTGCCACCCTTGTAACTATGTTATTTGACCCTCTTGATTTTCCAGCCTTACAGTTGTTCTTACTTCATAATCATTTCTACAGCTTCTGCTTTTTGCCCCCATTTCATATTCAGCATCTTAGCATTATTTTTTATGAGGAAAAGTGCGCCCAATAATTCTTCTTGTATCCCATCTCTTATATCCTTCACTATCCATATCTCTGCTCTTGAAACCCTTTCTTGCCCTCTTATCTGTCCTTCCTGTAGTCTGTGGTTCACCTCTTCCATACACCACCATCCATTCTATAACATTCTTTCTTCTCAAACTCCCTTTTCTAATAGGAACTGCTTTCGTATCCTATTGTGTCAAGCAGATAATAAGATACCCGAGTCAATAAAAAATAATCCCACAAACTCTTGGTCACCCTATTTGATTCCCCAAGTGGTCCTACGAATGTTCTTCGAACGTTAGACATTCCCCAGAATCCAGCCCCTTTTCTAGTATGTTCACAAGTCTCTCCAGTCTCATCTCCTACAGACTCTTCATATTTGTCAACTACAGTGTATCTTTTCTGTCGTCTTTCTTTTCGCTTAAATACCCCACCACTTCCACTGTACGTATCTTGTTTTCCAAACTCATTTAATCACAGATTTACTCTTTCTGAAATATTCTCTTTCACGCTAACTTTTCTATATTTGGACCATTGTGTCCAGTCACACTACATAAAGCTTGCACGTGCATTTTCCATTCTCCCTCAAAGTCTTCCTAACACAAAGTGCTACCCTTGCCTCGCCCTACATCTTTCAGCCACCCCAGAAGCATTACTGCGTCATCCCAAGTCCTGATCGTTGCTCTTTCAGTCTGGTTTCACCAAATGTCGTAAAATCTGATTTTTTTCCTCCAGTAAATCGAGTACTGTACATTTTGTACCGCATACATGCGCATTGATACCCCCAAAACCCATAATGTGTCTGTACATGTCAGAAATGGGTGTCTGGCACGTAAAATGTCGTTTTCAATCACTGTTTTTATCAACGACGTGGTAAATACTAAGTGAGCTATTTTGGCATCGCTCCAATCCGATTCCCTCGCATCATAACAGCTGTCGTTTCTGCCAACTGTATTGTGAACTCGGCGCAAAAATTCAGATTCGTCTAATTAATGACTGTCGCTGGATAAACGCATTTTAAAAGTACTTCTGGACTTTTAATCGAGACAGACAACTAATGCTCCGAATCAGCATGTCAAAATAAAACAACGCTTTGATTGATCTGCTTTGCTGAAATATAGAAGAATATGAGCACACTTGATTAAAACGACACCATGTACTGTACAAATAACGATTATATATATCGTGCGAGTGGTCATCCAGTGTTATGAGAATTTCAGTGTTCGTGTTCATTATATTTTTGTCGTGTTTAGATTTCGGGGGAAAATTCATGCAGAGAGAGAGAGAGAGAGAGAGAGAGAGAGAGAGAGAGAGAGAGAGAAGCGGTAAGGTCAACACAACGGAAAAACAATTACTTTTCCCAGTAAGGACGTTATTAAAACAAAGCAATGTCAGCGCTGTTGTTGAATATCATTCTTGAGATGGCAGCGTAGGTAGACGACATTTATTGCGAATGTTGCAAAGGCAATGACCGAACATGTGCAGGATTTGGGACGTTGTCACAGCAGGAAAGAAGGACCAGGGGTCAGAGGGATATCGTCATATGGCAGTTTTGTAACGTAGGTCGAGATTCCAAAGAGAGATGGGTGGCGGTGGTGGGATGTTGGATGTGGAAAGGGGCGTGCAATCTGCGTAGAGTTGTGCGGGCGGGTATTGATCGAGGGAGCGTGGAGCTTATAATCACGTCAACTGCATGCCACCTACTTCCCCCTTGCTCCCTACTTCCTATTACTGTCATCGCTCTCTCTCTCTCTCTCTCTCTCTCTCTCTCTCTAAATTACCATGGCTAGAAATACCATACAGCATTTTGTCGAGCGGCATTCTACCTGGCTGCCTCGTGCCGGTTGATTCCGTTCATCCGTTTTGCTCTTCTGATGGTGGAAAGAAATCTTCCCTCTATTCATGGGTTCGATAAGCTGTTGCTTCGTTATCCTAATAGCCATTATCATCTCAGCCCCTCCTAACCATTATCAGTCATTTTCATTGTACATCGTTCACTCTTCCTTCGTCTCTTTAGTTTTGCGTGTTAACGTTGATCGAAGGGTATCAGGATTCTCTATACAAACATGTCAAGAATGCTTCGGCGCAATCGATTTTTCTGTACAGCGTATAATGCTGTATAAAACTTAAATATAGCCCATGAAACTCGCAGTCAAGGCCCATGAAACTCTCTGTCAAGGCCTATGAAACTCTCTGTCAAGGCCTATGAAACTTTTAGGCACGGCCCGTTGGTGGCCTGTATTGTTGGCACCTATAGCGGTGCCAAACGCGCGTTCGTGGCTAACTTGAACTTGAATAACATAAAAGCAACTGTGGCTAGAGGGCTGCAATTTGGTATGCTTGATGACTGAGGCTGGATGATCACCATACCAATTTGCAGCCCTCTAGCCTCGGTAGTTTTTAAGATCTGAGGGCGCACAGTAAAAGTGCGGACGGACAGACAAATAGCCTTCTCAGTAGTTTTCTTTTACAGAAAACTAGAACATATATGTTCCCCTCTTGTTCTTCCAGTGAAAATCATATCATAATTTGGAATTATTGATTGTCGTTTTAATTGACGTATCATATTTCGATGTACGTTCGTTGCGTGTTCCGTTCGATCCTTCGCTCCGATTTCTTTGCCCCGTTTCTTTTTCCTCCCTTTTCTTCTGAACCATCTCTTTATTTTTATTTATTTATTTATTTATTTTTTAACAATGACAGGTCTTCGAAAGGGAGCCTCTCCCTTTCCTGGGATGTGCTGCTCTCTTTCTTATCGCTCTAATTAGCTCTTCAGTATGTAACGACCTGGCTTCATACTTGATTAAAAGCATTCTGCTGTTTTGGAACTGTATTTTCTGTGGGTGATGTGGTTATAAATTCATGAGCAGGTCGCATTCAGTTATTGTTCCTAATTGTTAAAGCTTCTTTCCATGAAATGTGCCCTGTTAAACCTACCTCTCTCTGCTATCGTTTATTTTTATGGGGTTTTTACGTTGCCTGGAACCAGTGGTTATTCAGCAACGGCACCAACGGCTTTATGTGACTTCCGAACTACGTCGAGAGTGAAAATTCTATCACCAGAAATACAGTTCTTTACCTCAGTGGAATGTCCGAGTATGGAACTCGCTTCCACCGAGGTGGCACGCCAACACCATACCGACCACGCCACCGAGGCGCTCCCTCTGCCATGGATCGCGGTATTCATATTTCTTGTTGGTTGGGTCGCAATATTCCTGCTGAAGCGTCAAGCTTAGTTTTCACAGTTCAAACTTCTGAGATTCTACTCCTGTTCGTCAGAGGTGAACATTGACACAGCAGCAGAAAGATCTGCCTCGAACCTTCAGTCATCCAGACTACACATCAAGTCGCTCATGAAGCTTATAGAATTGAGTATCAGTTTTCTGTAAAACAAAACAATTGAGATGGCTATTTGTCTGTCCGCCCTCAGATCTTAGATACTACCGAGGCTAGAGGGCTTCAAATTGATATGTTGACCATCCACCCTCCAATCATCAAACATACCAAATTGCAGCCCTTTAGCCTCCGTAATTGTTGTTTTATTTGGGCTAAGGTTAGCCATGATCGTGCATCCGGCACCGCTATAGGTGCCAAAACACAGGCCACCACGGAGCCGTGGCTGAAAGTTTCATGGGCCTGCATTTTTTTCTTGTTTCTAATCACTGCCAATTGTTCTCCCAACCTGGTCTGTCCCACAGGCTTTACACCTACACCCTCCGGCGTTTGAGTTCGAGTTCCCTGGTTTTGGGGTGAACTCGGGTGCACTATCTTGTCTTTCTTAATAACTTCTAGTTTTCTATTTATTCATTTGTACACTTATTTATGTTGTATCCCTTTCCCGCCTCACTATTTATTATATTCTTTTTTTCTGTATGAGCCTATCCAGTTAAGTCTGGCCGAGTAAACTTTGGACATATTCCTCAAGGGTATGTCAGCACTTTATGGAAACTTGTTATTCATTGTGATAATGTGACTTCGATTTTTAGCTAAATACTGGATTCTAGAATCTTTCTGTACATTATTTTATTTCGATATTCCCCTGACCATTCTCTCTGTTCCCTTACTGTACATCAGCCCCAAAAGTTGCCAGGTTCTCTTCTTATCCCTTCTCTAACTCTCCATAATAGTGCCACTGTATTAATTGTAGGTATTTATATGCTGTTTGGGTCAGTCAAAAGAAACATCACACAAAAGAGGAAACAGATGCCTTTGTTAAGAGCAAATTTTGTTATAATAGGTGGCTATTAAAAAACAATTACAAAGAAAGAATAGAAAAGATTTTCAGAAAAGAGTACATTAATTACTGTTTTTTAGTAGCAAGTATTAATTTTGTAAGTAATACTACAATGATTACCTAGTGTTTAAAAGAATGTTTTAAAGCCTAGTTAATAATAATAATAAAAAATACATGGTAATTTGTAAATATTATAGGTATACATTTTTGTAATATTTTGTAACATTTTACTTATGTAAATGATATGTAATATTTTTCTTAGAAAAAAAAATACTCTCTGCTTCGCCCGATTTTCTTGCCACACAAGTGGGAGCGCTGACAAGGATCTCGACTGGAGGTAAAAACTGGACGTGTTTCGGAACACATTTGCCTCTTGTTAACAAGTCTGCCTAGTCATACTCCTGTATTTTGAGTGACCTAAGTTAGGGTTGAGACATGACACAAATTACCGTTTGGATTTGTTGTCAGAGAGCAGCATGTTGCAGAAGAGTGGGTTTAATTATGTCAGCTGAACGCGTAGAGCGTCCCGAGAAAATAAAATTATAAGGCAAAGTAGAGGAGATTCACGCAACACTTTTCATTGTTTCTTTTCTGTAGAAAAGCCTGTTGGGATGGCTTTGTCTGTGTACCCGCACGTTTCCTGTCCGCCCTCAGATCTTAAACACTACTGAGGCTAGAGGGCTGCAATTTGTTATGTTGATCATCCACCCTCCAATCATCAAACATACCAAATTGCAGCTCTCTAGCCTCAGAAGTCTTTATTTTATTTAAGGTTAAAGTTAACTATAATCGTGCGTCTAGCAATGAAATTGGTAAGGACACCACCAGGCCGTGGTTAAAGTTTATTGGGCCCCGGCTCATACAGCATCATATCGAGACCACCGAAAGATAGGTCTATTTTCGGTGGCCTGGTTGTACGCTGTACAGAAAACTTTATTACGCTGGAGAAACTTGTTATTAGTTATTATTGGGCTGGGTGACCCAGCGTGACTAGTTGTTGTTGGGCTGAGTTGCCAAGATGTAGCAGAGGTGGTGATGTATGTACATAGACATGGCACGTTCTCAATCCAATCCGTAACCCAGCAGCACTCTCTTGTGCAGCTCTTCAGCGAATGTTGGAAAGGTAACAAATGTCACAAGAATACGAGGCTTTGTATCTGGAACTTGAGGATGGGTAAGTCAAATTTTTCAAGCACTTTTAAAGTGTCTAAGTCAAGTTATATTTCATTTATTTATATTAAAAAATAGAAATTGGTGCTGCTAAGACGAGGTGTTTTTGATCTTGTTGGGACTGAATGCCATAAATAAATAGTGTAATGTGTAATGTTTAAAAATAATTATTTATTAAAAACTAGCTATACCCGGCTACACGTTGCTATGCCTCAGTCTGGTTAAATGGGAAAGAAAGAAAAGAGAAAGCTCCTCTCTTTTACTCTTTCTCTCTCCAGCTGTTAGTCTCTTTCCCTCTTTTTTCTCACTAATACCAACTCTCTCTCTCTCTCTCTCTCTCTCTCTCTCTCTCTCTCTCTCTCTCTCTCAAACAACTGCTCGTCTCTGTCTGTCTCTCTCTCTCTCTCACTAACTTTTTCCATCTTTCTCCTACCTAACAACCCCTCCACTCTCTCTCTCTCTCTTACTCTCCCTCTCGCTCCTTTCTCTTACTCTCTCTCGCCTCCTCCTCCTCCCAAACACCCGCTCTCTCTCTCTCTCTCTCTCTCTCTCTCTCTCTGTCTTTTTCCTCTTTCTTCCCCCTAACACTGGTGTACTCTTTCTCACATCCTCTCCCTCTCATTCCCTCTCAGTCAACCCCCTTCTCGAACTCCGCCGTCTTTGGTGTCATTGATGTTCACCCTATAGTACTCTTTTCCAAATGATAAGTCATATGCAAAAATTATGTATAATAAATTCGTAAAGTAACTAAGTCTACGGGGATACCCAGCCCCGTTTCACGGGCAGAACCAGCTCCGTTTCAGGGAATTCCCTCTCACTCCCACCCCCTTTGCAGGGGGGAGGTAGGATGAAACCCCATTATAAAAACACGTGCGTATTTGAATGCCATGTTGTGTCAAAATTTCAAAGCAATCGATGAAGAACTTTCGAAAATATAAGATTTTGAACAAAAGAACATTGTTAGCTACACGTACTTTTACAACTCCTCATGAGAGAGCACGAATTTTATGACCATGACACTCAAGGTCTTCTGGCTTTCATCAACTGAAAACTAAGCGTGAATACTAAAAAGAGTTCCATCGCACAAAAACCAACTAAAAACACTGTCCTACAAAATGGTTCTGCATCCTTGTTCACGTGAGTAACCAAGGACCCACTTCAAGACGGCCCTGGAGTATCCAGCCAGCCCTCAGCCGGCACAGCCGCCAACAAGGCGCTGCCACCGCCGAGATCTCTTCCAGGCACATCTGCACGCGGCCCCCAGCCTATCCCCACCCTCCTTCTCCCTGTAGATGGAGAGCTCCTTCAACAACCTGCAATAAAAGCACTCGTGAGCTGCAGGGGTGCGATATCCTCTAATGTCCTCGACTAGGCAAAGCGGTGTTTCTGTAACGGATCATATATGGGTCGTATGATTTATAAACGTTTGCGCTATCTCTCTCTCTCTCTCTCTCTCTCTCTCTCTCTCTCTCCTCTCTCACACACACACACACACATATATATATATATATATATATATATATATATATATATATATATAATATATAATATGTATATAACGCATATGTATATAAATGTGTGCATGCGTATATATATATACATACATAGGGCTATATATGTGTCTGAGCGCCCCTGCGTATTCGAGGTCTAGACCAACGAGGCACAAGCGCATTAACTATGCTGCATCGCATTAACTATGCTGCGAAAGTCATCAAAACGAAAATGAAGGATTAATATTATTGCTCAATATCGCCAGTCGAGCGAAGGATTTCAGAGAGACATCATGACGGACACTGATATTGCTTTAATTTAGTAATCCGCAAGGAAGTTAGCAGAGCATTCTCGAACCCTTCAGAAAGCAAAAGTAAACTAGCACAACACTACACCAAACTAAGGAATAATATGCGTTATGGTTGTCAGCCGGAAAACAGCATCTAAATCTCCCTGGACATTATAAAATCAGAATAAAAGTGTTTTATCTTCTGGAAGTTGAATGATTTTAGCTTGGTTGTTAGGTTGTAACCTGTACTTACTTTATAAACCTCGAATTGATATGAACACAAAACTTTTGAAGCTGTAAAACAAAAAGAGAATGTAATTAACAATGGGACTGGTATCATTGGTGTGAACTGAAACTAATTTTTGGCGTTTAGATAAAATCAAAGATATGATTTTATTTTTGTAGCAAGGACGGTGGGAGACTCAGGATATTTACAAAGTCCTCTCTCCTGTTTGTCCCGCCACTTGGAAACAAAAAAAGTATCTTACAAGTAATTCAAGAATGAACGGCTATTTAACCCTCTTCGTTAATTTTCTACGATTTTTGCGGTCAATTGCGCTCTATTTAAGGGTTTCATAACACTGATTAAAAAATCTGTTAAACATTACTGCGTTCCTGTACTTGAATTGACTGTCATAATTGAGCTTTCCAGCTGCTAACAACTTGGACCAATCTCAGTGTGATTCATGCGCTTCCATAACACTGTCCTCTTCGGTGCAATGTAGGCATTACTTAAGGTTCTTTGCAACGTCCTTCCGGCCACTAGCTGCAACTGCTATCATTCCTTTTACTGTACCTCCGTTCATACTATCTTTCTACCATCTTTCTTTCCACCCTCTCCTAACAATTGTTTCATAGTGCAACTGCGAGGTTTTCCTCCTGTTACACCTTTCAGACCTTTTACTGTCAATTTCCGTTTCAGCGCTGAATGGCCTTAGTTGCCCCAGTGCTTGGCATAATGCCAAAAAGCTATATACATAAAAAATCAAATGGCACTATCCTCAGTCTAGTTCATCTTAGAAGTGACGCCGTAAGTGACAAAGGAGTCGGGTGTCCCGGTGAGTAACTTAATCTTATGGTTTGCGAGTAGAGCCTTTGTTCATTTTGTCTGAAAAGCAGAGCCAATCTATCAAAGAGAAACAGGACCTCTTTTTTTATCTCTAGTTGTCTGTAAAACAAAACTATTGAGATGGCTTTGTCTATCCGTCCGCACTTTTCCTCTCCGCCCTCAGATATTAAAAACTACTGAGGCTAGAGGGCTGCAAATGGTTATGGTTGATCATCCACCCTCCAATAATCAAACATACTAAATTGCAGCACTCTAGCCTTGGTAGTTTTGATTTTATTTAAGGTTAAAGTTAGCCCTAATCGTGCGTCTGGCAACGCAACAACACAGGCCACCACGGCTTGATGAGTGTCATGGGCCATTACTGGGAGTTTCATACAGCATTGTGCAACGTACAGAAAACTCGATTGCGCCGATTTTTTACTTGTTTCCTTCTTGCAGCGCCGCGAAACCCAAATGCAGTTTCCCACCCGAGTAAGTAAGCAATTTCTCGCTGTCCTAATTATCTCATAAAAGGAAGAGGCGAACGCTCAACTACTTAAAGTCCGAAATCCTTATTCTTGTTTACCGCGATGCTCCTAATTGCTCGTCCAGTTAACCTCCCGCATTAATTATCTCGCCCCCCCCCCTCCCCTCCCCCTCCCCCCCCCTCCATTCTCCTCCCTCCTCTTCCTCATCTCTACGGAATCCAGGCCCTGACATCTCCTTTAAGAAAATGCCAGATCTTATGTAAGGAATGCCATCTCTTGCCTTCCGACCCACAACGCGTCATTTCGCCCGAGATATATCGTGCGTCCTGAAAAGACGGCTCTCTTACCTTCCCGAATTTTAGTATCATCGCATTTTGCCACATTATTATTATTATTATTATTATTATTATTATTATTATTATTATTATTATTATTATTATTGTTGTTGTTGTTGTTGATCTCAGGAATCTATGGAAGCATAACTTTAAAGGTGAATTATAATCATTGCATCTTTCGAATATTTGTTTGACGTTCCGACATGCACTTGCTGGCGCCATTATCAGAAAACTAAAAGCAAGATACAGACACCCCATTAATGGACGTCAAAGCACAAGATTACACAATAACACTTATATATTAAAATAAGATTAACGTACAAGAGGATTCTGTTGACCTAACCACAAAGAGAATGAACATTCATGTGTATATAAAAATGTTTTCATTCGGAGAAGAATATACTCGGAAGTTCTAAGTATTGTTCATTCAGAGGAATCTTGAGTATTTTAAAATCCCGTCTAATTACAGTTGCTCTACTCTACCGGTAGTTATACAATTTCCTACTACTGGCTGTAGACTCCTTGACAATGGCGGGGTTGTACCTGAAATAACAGCGTTTGTTTTGATTTATCTTGAAAGATGATTTTTTTTACAGTTGAACCTAATATACAAACTGCATTTAGAACACATAAAATGGTAGATAATGAATCGAAGAGGGTCGCCACCTGGTAATTTGCTTTTACAAGGAGGGTGTGAATTAATTTCCAGGAGGTTAAAAAGTGCCAGTCTCAAGTCAGCCTGGGGGTAGATATAACTGGAATAGATCCTTCAGATGTTCTTGGATATACATAAGGGGACCTTGAATATATAACATTTCCCTCTGGATGCTCCTTTTGTCACGTTGAGTTTCATGTATATTTCAAGCATGTCCATACAGAACAATAAATAGATCATCACAAGTCTCGGTATCTTTTGCAGAATGCATTTCTTTCTTCCGGTCCAAAACTACTTTGCCTTATATTATTACGAGCTTCTTGGCGCTCTCAACGCGCGCTGGAACCCTGGGCTGCTGTCTCCCCTACGCTTCCGATCCTCTACCTGCCTGCCCAAACACGGGGTGGGTAGACAGATTTGCAGGAGGAGGGTGGATGTCTCCTCTACCCTCCCGTTCCCCTGCTTACCCTGGGGCGAACAAACCGGTTCCAAGAAAGATCCACTCCGATTTTATTATCGTAGATGTCTGTAAAGAACTGTAAATGGGTCATCAAAAGTCTCAGTATCTTTTGTAGAATGTTTTTTCTTTCTTCCGGTCCAGAACTCTTTTGCCTGATGTTTTATATAATAATAATATTTAGGACATTAGTTATTGGTGTATATCTCCATTACCTTCTAGGAGGTTATTCCCTATTGCCATTCTCGATGTGGTCTCTCTTAATCATTGGTTTGGCTTTGATTGATGTTCTCCATAGATCACCCTGTGGTATGCCCCCTCGTTTTTCGTGCTGAAGATTCAAAATTCATTTTTAGGCCTTGTTGGTATCCAAAACCTCATTGTTTCTTTTGCTAAATGCATCACTTATCTTTGTTTTAAAGTATGTAAAGCTTCTTTATTTATAAACTTTTTTTTTCTGTACTGGCATCCAAAATTGTCATATTTTTGACAAATAATTTTCTCATTTACAGCATTCCATGCCCTTGCAATGAGTGCCATTTCAGTGTTCCTGATTGTAGATAGTAGATGAAGAGCCATGTTAGAGCTCTGGTGCTCATACCCTTCTATAACAAAACTTTCAGGAGTTTGCAGCCTCCTGTCAAACTTATATACGATTATATGCCATCAGTCCTCTAAGTCGCCATTTTTGTTGGTCATCTGCATGCTGGCGTCTTGGTTGATAGTTTCGGCTAAAACTGAAATTAAATGCACTTAGCAAAAAAGATCACAGAGTAAGTAGGCTTGATGCAGTGAAGTTTCTTGAAGATTAGCATCAAGTAACTTTTGCAACTTGATGTCGAAATAACTGTACAACAGACAATCATGAGGGCTATTTTAACATCAAGAATGTATATCACTCTGGCGGAAAAGAAGTACTGTGAAATGGGGTAACAAGTAACAAGGTGGAAACCCTGGATATCAGATGAGTCCTTGGGATATAATAAAGAAAAAAGAGCTGTAATAAATATTCTCAGGCTCACAGCCTTAATAGCTCGTTCCCACTTGGGAAAGAACTAGGCATTAGTTCGTCTTGCTTTTATTTACTGTGACCTGAAGGGTCTCAGTTAGCTCATTTCCAGTCCCTAATTTGCCCTTTTCCCCACTTTATGCTGCGGAGTTCGAATTCTTTCAAATGAATTATAGCTGCCAACTACCGCCCAGGTTAGAGTGGGACCTGCCTTCTGAGTCTCCGTCAGTTGCTGATGTCCACTCCAGCCTTGCCATTGAGCCACTGTCCGTGCCTATGCCTGACCAGTGTAGTGTTCCGCCCATCCCAGTCGTTGAGCCCCTTCCAGAGGTAGATTCTGTTCTATGCAAAATGTTCAAATTTGGGTGTTCGGCACTCTTGGCCCTTGATACCGCTTCCGTCCCTTCTGCAAACCTTCTGTCTGAGCCTGCACGTTGCTAATCTCCCTTTAGGTGATCCCAATCCAGGGAGCCCTTACTCTTGTCCACCGGCCAGGCCCCACTAACAGGGTCCGACTGAGAGCCATCCTAAGTTTAGTAGGGTCTTTCCCGGATTCCCCGACCTCAGAGGAAGCTCGTCCCTCAGCTCAGCCTCGCCACCCGTGCCTGAGTTGGTGTTTGCAGCTTGTGAACCTCTCGCACCTACATCAACCTCTTCTACATCATCACAGTCTCTAGAGGACATGACTGTGGTGGACGAACCTGTACGAGAAGTCCAGTCACTGATGTGGATGCCATGCAACGAAATCTAGAAGAACTAGTTGGCACCTCCACTGTCCAGGTTGTCGCAGCTGCCGAGGCAGTAGCCTACTCGGTGCCTGTTTCACCAGTTGATGGTACTTCCATAGTCATTCTAGACCTAGCCCAAGGATCTTCTCAGACTCCTGCCAGAAACCCTCAGTCTAAGGTTCGTAGTTTGTCATCCCCCTCCTCCTCCCCCTCCATCCTGCATCCTCCCTCTATGTATATATACTATATATATATATATATAAATTTTATATATATATATTATATATATATATATGTTTATATATTTATATAGTATATATATATATATAGTATGTATGTTTGTGTACTGTATGTATGTATGTATGTATATATATATATAGTATATATATATATATATATATATACACTGTGTGTGTGTGTGTGTGTATTCAGTAGGATGGTTTATACGCTTTTAGATTAAAGCTTTAATTTTCTTCAAAACTTGTGACTTTAGATCACTGCCAACTGTAAGTTGATATTAAAACTCATTTGGATTTCCAGTTAGCCGCAGTTCTTAGGTACCTGGAATAGAATGGAATTTTCCACAGTGCAGTGAAATTTCGGACATGTAGTAACCAGAGTATGTTAAAATGTTATTTTTACTTTTACTAATAGAAGTGCCCCGTAAATCTTCAATCATGCTCTCGAACATTTCCGAAAATAGATTCCAAGTATGGCTCAATTTGAGCACGCAAATCAAAAGAGGGATCGAGAACTGCGATCTGATTGATGATTATCCTTCACGAGTTTTACTTGGAAAAGTCCTCCAAGAGCATTGCGCCAAACTTTGCGTCAACAGCGCGTTCTATTCGGTGTTGCTATTGAGGAAGAGGCAGACAATGGCAGCAGGAAGGAATCTCCATTTACTTTGCCATCTTGACTTCCCTCCCGCTTTCGCCTCAGCGTTCCCTCCAATTTCCTGCGACTCTTCCTTCCGCCTAAGGTCATTGCTGATCAGGCTCAAGAAACAGCGAAATATTTCACCCGCGGCTGGCTTCCATTCATTGCGCTGCCTGGCAGCAGGGCTTGTAATAGCTGCTAGCTACTGCCTCTCTTGCTCGTGTTACTAATATCAAGCAGGCGCTGAGTGAATGCGCCCAAAGCTGCAGCCTTTGCCCATATACCAACAATGTTTGTACGAATTACCTCTGTAACATATATGTCTGTGTATTTTGCAGTGACTGTATCTGCTGAGATAGTATGTTCTTGTTAATAGCATTTGATACGTTGAGATTTAACTCGTTATTTGTAATTTAACTTATTGTGTATATATATATATATATATATAGGATATATAATATATTATATATATATATATATATATATTTAGTATATATATAATACATATGCATACATTGAGTTACAATGTCCTTTAATATCTAATTCCCTCTACCTCGAATTAATGTATTTTCATATAGGTATTTTAACCGAAGGGGAATTTTTTATTCGATAAGAAGACAAAAAATATCCCCTTCGGTTTAACATATATGAAAATATATTAATTCCGAGGTAGACTGAATTAGATATTTGAAAGGACATTTTGTACTCGATGTACGTATACGATCACGTATGTATGACTCATAACATATGCATAGATATTAATATATATATATTATATATATATTATATATAATACACACACATATACATACATGTATGTATGTATGTATGTATGTATGTATGTATGTATGTATGTATGTAAAGAGAGAGAGAGAGAGAGATAGAGAATGGAATGGAATATAGAATTAGTCCAAGTCCAACCACTGGGACCTGTGAGGTCATTCAGCGGCGAAATGGAAAATTGAAAGAAAAAACGGCTTTAAAGGTTTAAAATGAAGAAAATCTCTCAGTTGCACTATGAAAAAATTGTTATTAGAGGGTGGAAACTAAGATGGAAGAAAAGAAGATGAACGGAGGTACAGTAAAAGGAATGAAAGGGGTTTCAGCTAGGTGCCGAAGGGACGCTGCGAAGAACCCCAAGTAATTCTATAGTGTACAGCGTGAGGTGCGCTGCCTTCATCGTCATTCTCTCTCTCGTCTCTCTCAGTCTCTCTCTCTCTCTCTATTATTATATATATATATATATATATATATATATATATACATATATAATATATATATATTATATATATATATAATATGTATATTCTATATATATGTATATATATATATATATATATATATATATATATATATATATATATATATATATAATTCGAGCTACAAATGCCCTTTAATATGTAATTCGCTCTACCTCGAAATTAATATATTTTCATATATGTAAACGAAAGGGAATATTTTAGTGATAACAATTTCGTCGTCTCGTGTTAGCCGAATCGATAACAGCACTGACGTCCTGATTTCCTCTGCTGCCCGCTGGGCGGTGGTTCGAACCCACGAGAGGATGAAATTATTGTATATATATATATATATGATATATATATATATGATATATATATATGTGTATATATATATATATATGATATATATATATATGTATATATATATGTATATATATTATATATGGTATATATATGTATATATATATATATATATATATATATATATACATATATATATGTATAATATATATATATATAATATATATATATATATATATATATGTATATATATATATATATAATATATATATATATATATATATATATATATAATATAATGTGTATATATATATATATATATCTATATCTATAGATATCAATGTATATATATATACATATATTATATGTAGGTATATATATATATATATATATATATATATATATATATCATATATATATATATATATATGTATAAATATAAAGTATATACATATAATATATATGTATAGTACATATACATTATATACTTGTATATATATGTATGTATATGGCTGAAAACTAAAGACAAACGAATTATGCATTATGGTTTATCGGTTTATTAGATTATATGACAACCGACTCTTTAAATATTGCTTTGCAAGGATACGCTCTTTTCTGTTGCTGTGGAAGACCTAAAAGGATATCAAAAGAGATCGAAACAACAAACTAATCCGCAGCAGCAGAATCAGGAGCAACAACAACAACAACAACAACAAGGAAAGAGAAACGGCTCCCCAAGACGACGGCGACTTCATCCTTTGAAGTGGCGTGTTTATATTCGGCCTCAAAGCCGCAGCTAAAAACCCTCGATTCTTTGGCGGCTTCCATTCTTTTCTATTTAGCAGAGGTTTACCCGGATAAGAATTTAACAAAGGGCCTCTCGCGAAGCGGCCACAGGACGCCAGCCTTCGCAGGCTTTGTTAGACGAAATTCGTGTTGATATCACATTTTCCTTTTGTTTGCCGCTGGAGCCTTGTCGCTGCGGAAGGCTTTGCACAGCAGACCTGCAACCAGATTAGCAATGGTTCTAGTTAGTTCTGTTAGGGCGAGAAAGAAGGCCTCTCGTGAGGGAAAAAAAAAAAAAAGTTTTCCAGCCACTGCTCGCTTATTTCGACACACACCAGGTATGCTTTTTGTCCCGTGCTATTTTTTTCTTTTTTCTTTTTTTTAGTGATATTAGTAATATAGCTGTTTTCCACGATGTGACGTGGTTGGTTACGGAACCCTCACTCTTAATTGCACGAGTGGGTTCGAACCCAGTCGTTGAAGGAACGAATGCCGCATAAATAGCCAATCCTCCTAAAGTGCTCCTACCTCTTTATAATATATATATATATATATATATATATATATACATATACATATATCTATATATATCTATATATATGTATATATATATATGTATATATATGTATATATATATATGTTTGCTTGTGTATAAGTACTGTATATATATGTTCACATGCAGTTCTCATGTTCTTTATATATTAGTACTTATATATGTATATGTTACGTATTGTTTAATATATACGGATTAGAAAAATATGTATTAGCTTTATATAGAATGTTAGTACACATTTCGTATCTCATTCGTTGCTTGTTTTATCCTACCTGACCACAAATGGTAGGAAGGCAAAAGGCGGATGTTGCTTCTTATATAGAACCAAGTAGTTTCCGTCCAACATTGATGTGTTCGCAATTTCTGTACTGGTACGAGTATGTACAAGAACTGTCATTCCTCGGTGGCCAAAAGGGAGGCTCCAAGGTGTCCGGAATCATTCCCAGCTGTCTCCAGAGCCAAGACAGGAGCCATTCGGTGCCGTAAAAACAGCTCGTTCAAGGGAACATTCGGCCATAAAATGGCAAATGCATAATATGGCTGGTTCGTGGCCTCTAAAGAAATTTCGACTCGACTCTGCTGAACAAACTTACTTTGTAAAGTATGATATCTGAGAGAGAGAGAGAGAGAGAGAGAGAGAGAGAGAGAGAGAGAGAGAGAAGGGGTGGGGGGGGATAAGGTTTCCGGTCGATGCGCTTGAGCGAGGCTCATCTTTTTGCCAATTTTCCCTACTTACTGGAAGGTTGATGACGACAATGAATTGGCGAAGGCAACCAAATACCATTAAAATGCCTCGGAATGATATCGGAGTTCCCGACCCCCGACATCGTTTCACCCGAATTCTTTTCTACACCTGCACTTGGAAATGTCTCTATTTTCGTCATTTCCGTTTTTAGCTTTCTGAAAAGGAAGCTATTGCGTCGGCTTTGTCTGTACGTCCGCACTTTTTCCGGTTCATACTTTTCCTGTCCGCCCTCAGATCTTGAAAACCACTGCGTCTATAGGGCTGCAAATTGGTATGTTGATCTTCCACCCTTTAATCATCAAACATACCAAATTAAAGTCCTCTAGTCTCACTAGTGTTTATGTTATTTAAGGTTAAATTTAGCCATTATCGTGCGCCTGGTTTCGATACAGGCCAGACCACCACCGGGCCGTGGTTAAGTTTCATGGGCCTCAGCTCGTACATTATACCGAGACCACCGAAAGATAGATTATACGTTGTAGGGGCTTTACTGACAACACGGTTGCTTCAAAGAAACCGTTGCATTTTATTATCCCCCCCCCCCCCCCCCCCCCCCACCCCCCCCCCCCCCCCCCGCCTCCCGCCTTTTTTTTTCTTTTTTTTCAGGCTTGACCAAACCTCAAATGTGCATTTCAACTTTCCTTTAAACCTAAGAGGCCAAAAAACATAATACGCAAACTCAAAAAAAAAAAAAAAACAAAAAAAAAAAAAAAAAAAAAAAAAAAATGAGTAGTAGCTGCGTCATAGTGAAATAAAGTCACAAGTTAATCAGAATATTTCAGAGGAGCGTTCTTCAACACTCCAACAAAGGAACAGGCGCATGGAGCACTCACTCATGCACGGCAGTAAGGCCCAGAGCGGCCATCGATTTGAAGGCTTTTGTTGACAAAGCATTTTTCGCAATTTATTTGCAAACACCACGTTTCATATTTCGCCACTTAAATCATTCTTAATGGTGCTGTTCGTGTTTCGTATTCTTTTAAA
>NC_087205.1:67398848-67423848 GCF_015104395.2 Macrobrachium nipponense
GACATTGTGGGGGTTGCCAGTACGCTTCGTTTTCGGTGCCTTGTGTGCGGTGGCCTTTGACTTTCAGGGTATTCCAGTGTTTTTCATGAATCGGAAATGTTCAGTGTGACTGGTAACAGGGCTGAAATGGGATAATGACGTTTTGTACATGTTTCTCCGAGAATTAAGAAAGAAAATTGATTAAGGCTTCCTCTGTTATAATGCATTTCTGTTGGCCTGAGTTTCTGGAATTTTTGACTGCCGCCATAAGTGGGTTATTTCGTAGACACGAGGTCACTGCTTTGCCGGTTTGTAGACCTTTGAATACGAAATCCTTTTCCTTCACTTCTCCTGATTTGTAGACCTGTGTGTGACAGCTATGAACTTATTTGCATGCTTACTGTACTTTAAATCTTTGTTGGATAACTACATGAAAATGCAATGCATGGGCGTTGTTCAAGTAAAGGTAATCTTGTGTAACGGAACATAAACCACGCTCGTAACAACATTGTAGTGTCACGCAGCCAGCATACTCTTATTATTATTATTATTATTATTATTATTATTATTATTATTATTATTATTATTGTTGTTGTTGTTGTTGTTGTTGATCTCAGGAATCTATGGAGGCATAACTTTAAAGGTGAATTATAATAATAATAATTATTATTATTATATTTAAGTACATGAAACCTATTCACAATAGTTAATTTCCACGAATTACTTTATACTTTTTTGGGCTCTCTCTCTCTCCCTCTCAAATAGATACAAGCACGCACACAGACCCACCATACAAAGTCAGAGTAATCAATCTTCCTCCAGAAAAATGCTGAACTTTTGTCAGTGTGTCTACCCCCATGTCACTAAATCTGCAACTTTACCCTGGATGAATAACAAATCCTTTAGAGTTGATTCTCTCTCTCTCTCTCTCTCTCTCTCTCTCTCTCTCTCTCTCTCTCTCTCTCTCTCACTTTTTCCTTGCGTGGAGTCCCTTGTTTACCTTTCTCGCTTCACCAGTTTAATTAGTTTTCACACGACGATTTTAAATTGCTTGTTTATGCAGATTTAGTATTTTGCCTCTCTATTTGAAACAGTGGCCTTCATTTGCCTTTTAAGCGTCCATTTATACAGGATTTCTCTCTGTACAAATTTCAGTCATTTATTTTTTGAATTTTGAGGCTATTGCTGTGTCTCGGGTTTTATTGTCACCCGTTTAAGGGAGGGATTTATTGTTTAATTGATAAAGATATTCTAGAAACTTAATAATGGTTGCAGTATTTAAATAATTTTTTTTCGATTGTTTTGAAGAACTTTTATTATATTTCAAACATAAATACATACAAACTTTTATTGTTTCAATCGTAAATACAGACAAACTTTTATTAGGTTTCAAACGTAAATGTAGACAAACTTTTATTGTTTCAAACGTAAATATAGAAAAACTTTTATTAGGTTTCAGACGTAAATACAGACAAACTTTTATTAGGTTTCAAACGTAAACACAGATAGACTTTTATTAGGTTTCAAACGTAAATATAGACACTTTTTATTATGTTTCAAACGTAAGTAGAGACAAACTTTTATTAGGTTTCAAATGTAAACATAGCCAGACTTTTATTAGGTTTCAAACGCAAATTCCTTGAATGTGATTCTTCTCCATTACTCAAGCAAGCAACTTACGATTTTTCCTTATGGTGTTACTGCCGCTCACATCTAAAAGAAACTGATTCCTTCTTCTCTTTCCCAGTACACCGAGAAGAAATAAATAATCTTGAAAAATATTCTCGTTAACTTATGGCGAACAGAGATATGAAAATTTTTCATTTCTCCTCCCGACAGTAGCTCTCTCTCTCTCTCTCTCTCCTCTCTCTCTCTCTCTCTCTCTCTCTCTCTCTCTCTCTCTCTCTCCCCCTTTATGGGATGGTAATTCTTGAGTATTAATAATCCCCACGCTTTTGTGTTGCTGTTGACAATGGAAATATTGCGAGTATAATTTGCTTTTGACGTTGTTCAAAGTCTTCCCTTTCAAAAAGCTCCTCTATTAATTTGCAGTTGTAAGTTTGGCTGGCCGATGCCTTCCTTCCCTCACCATTGTTTTGCCCGTTTGATATTGGGGGATTTAGGGCGGCCGGTGCCTGGTTCATTTTGTTTGCTTGTTTGTTTTGCGCGTTTTTAGTTTCGTTTTGGGAAATTCTATTGCTTTATGTTTTCCTTTTTCGTTGTGTGACCGTTTCTCCTCTCGCCTCTCGTGCAGGGTGGCAGGCAGCTCTTGCTTTCGCTCTTCCGTTGTTCGTTGACGAGGCCGAAAGTTTCTTCTTCTGTCTGTCCTCTTGCGCTTCTTATCCCTCTCATTCCCTTTCTCCCTGGTTCGCTCTGCATTCCGTAGCATTTTGATCGTTATGTCTGGTTACCTCTTTGGTTTTTCTATCCTGAAGTCACTAACTTTACACTCGATGTAGATAGACTCTCATCAGAATTATCTGAAAGCTTCAGTTAGTCATGGGTATACTGGGCCGCTTCCTGGTGACCCTCTTCCTTCGCTTCTGAACTTCGTTGTTGTTGTTGAAGAGTGAGCTGGCCTTATGCCACTACGGGCTCTTGCTCATAGAACAGGGCGCTTTTAATGCTGTCCTACCCGACCCAAGTCCCTGGTCCTACCCACGGACCGCGGTCCAGGTACTGGAGATCTCCAGCGGGAGAAGACGCCACAAAAACCAGGTTCGTGGTTGCCTTGCACTCCACAAGCGCAGTTGCGAGCACACTACACTAATCGCGTGAGGTGCAGAGCTTTATTCTTTGTTTGTTACAATTTTGATCGTCATTACTTTTACTTTATTTTAGAGTATTTCAAAATATTAGAATGGTTCTGTGAAAGAAATGTATCTGTGCATTCTATAGGGACTCTGTCATTTGATTAGTGCTTCTCACTGTTGCAATTTAAAATAATGTGTTAATACTTTCATTTTCTAAAGTTTGTCCTTCATGGAAGCCTCATCAGATCGTAACGGTGTTTATGACAAGCACAGGTTCATATATGCTATAAATAATGAAGGTAATCTTAAATATATATATATTATATATGGATATATATATATATATATATATATATATATATATATATGTATAACAGAATCACGAAAGTTAGGAACGTGATAAATCCATAAATAAAGATAAATGCCACGAAGGAAAAATAAACGAAGGAGTCTGCGAGATCTTTCGGCTGAAAAGCCCTTTACTGAAGCAGCTATGACAAAATACGAAGAAAAGACAATACAAGAAGGTTCGTATAACTTACAGATAGGGATTATAAAAGGATTAGTGCCTAGAATCCGACACACCTGGAAGATAAGAAACCTTCCCAAACAAGCATAAACAAAGGGTGCAATTAAAGGTTTAAGACAATCATCTCAAGATAACAATCTCCAGACAATTAAAGGATTATAGGTGACAGCTATACGGAACTGGTAGACAAAACCATATTCCAACAAAAAAAATGACAGACATACATTACAATAAAATTTTTTTTTAATAACTCTTAAGGCAAACTGATTTTTATTTAAGTCAGTATTATATATTTGAGGTCATTCTTAAACATGTTACAGATACAAGGGTCTAAATGAAAAAGGCCACGACTAACATTGAAATTACAATGAAAAGTAAGTTGTATTAAAGCAGATTCTAAAAGATTTCGTGATAAGACATCTCTTGACCGTGCAATTACTGAACTGTCACTCCAATTAATTCGGTGGTTGTTTTCACTTAAATGAATAAATAATGCATTAGATTTTTGCCCAGTTTTTACAGAGTATTTATGCTGGCTTAGCCTTACTTCTAAGCCCTTGCTCGACTGTCCGAGGTAGAATGAGGGACAATCCATACATGGAATTTTTATATATTATGTTGTTGCTTTCTCTGGGGCCATTTTTTATTAACATTCTTTTTAGTGTGTTATTATAGGAAGAAACAAGGTTGACATTAAAAGCTTTTAACAATGGTTTAATGGTTTCAAATCCGTTAAAATAAGGCAAACTGAGAATGTTCTTAGAATTTTCTTTCTGTGTGTTGTTTTCAGTATAAAACTTTTTGTGGGCTTTATTAAAACAAAAAATGTCTAATATATGTGAAGGATAGCATAAATCTTCCCTATTTTTCTTATGTATTCAATTTCTTGATCCAAATATTGTGGACTGGACAATTCGCAATGCTCGTAAAAACATAGAGGAAAAAATTGATATTTTTATATTAAGATGGTGGCCTGAGAAGAAATGAACATAAGTTAAGTTGTTAGTCTGTTTCCTATAAATACTGAATTTACATTGAAATGGTTCTCTATGTATCAAAACGTCTAAGAAAGGGAGGCAATTGTCTTTTTCTAATTCTAGAGTAAAGTTAATCGATGGTACCTGGTTATTTAATTAATAAACATTGTTAAAAGCTTTTAATGTCAACCTTGTTTCTTCCTATAATAACACACTAAAAAGAATGTTAATAAAAAATGGCCCCAGAGAAAGCAACAACATAATATATAAAATTCCATGTATGGATTGTCCTCATTCTACCTCGGACAGTCGAGCAAGGGCTTAGAAGTAAGGCTAAGCCAGCATAAATACTCTGTAAAAACTGGGCAAAAATCTAATGCATTATTTATTCATTTAAGTGAAAACAACCACCGAATTGAATTAATTGGAGTGACAGTTCAGTAATTGCACGGTCAAGAGATGTCTTATCACGAAATCTTTTAGAATCTGCTTTAATACAACTTACTTTTCATTGTAATTTCAATGTTAGTCGTGGCCTTTTCATTTAGACTCTTGTATCTGTAACATGTTTAAGAATGACCTCAAATATATAATTACTGACTTAAATAAAAATCAGTTGCCTTAGAGTTATTAAAAATTTTTTATTGTAATGTATGTCTGTCATTTTTTGTGAATATGGTTTGTCTACCAGGTTCCGTATAGCTGTCACCTATAATCCTTTAATTGTCTGGAGATTGTATCTGAGATGATTGTCTTAAACCTTTAATTGCACCCTTTGTTTATGCTTGTTTGGGAAGGTTTCTTATCTTCCAGGTGTGTCGGATTCTAGGCACTAATCCTTTTATAATCCCTATCTGTAAGTTATACGAACCTTCTTGTATTGTCTTTTCTCGTATTTTTTGTCAGTAGCTGCTTCAGTAAAGGGCTTTTTCAGCCGAAAGATCTCGCAGACTCCTTCGTTTATTTTTTCCTTCGTGGCATTTATCTTTATATATATATATATATATATATATATATATATATATATGCTGAATATATGAAATTTGTTTGGAAGGTTGGGAAAGAATTAAGAAATGCAAAGCGAGTTCATGTTGTGGGGAAAGGCTGGTACTACGTATACAGTAGACTGATTACCCACACTTCAGACATTTCCACAATCTCTCAGCGCTGAATGACCTCATTGGTCCCAATGCTTGGCTTTTGGCCTAAACCTCGTATTCCATTCCATTTTCCACAATTTTTGTAAGAGGACCAAACTTCTTTCCTGCCCCACTCGCTGCTACGCCACTGTTGGAAGTCTCTCACTTGATTTATTGTATTACAAGCATATTAGCTAATAACTTGGTTATTTAATTAACCTCGCGACCTTTGAATATACAAACACAAACCTGCGTAGAGCGATTGTGACGTCAGTGTCCTCATGCGGTGCACTGTGGGCATTATTTATGGTTTTTGCAGCGTACCTTCTGCCACGAGCTGCAACCCCTTTCGTTCCTTTTATTGTACCTTATTTCACAGTCTGCTTCTTCCATCTGACTTTCCACCCTCTCCTAACAATTGAGCCAAAGAGGAACTGAGAGGTTTTCCTTCTGTTACACCTTTCAAACCTATTACTGTCAATTTCCTTTTCAACGCTGAATGACCTCATAGGTCCCAGTGCTTGGCCTTTGGCCTAAATTCTATATTCAGTTCAGTACACAAACACAAAATCCATGAACGACATTTCAGATGCTTATTTAAACCAATAACTAACTTTTTGTACAAACTGCACAATGTTAGATAAGGATGAAAGAATAAGTCACCGTCGGTTGTATATATTTTTAAAGTGAGATTATGTTTGAAATGGGAAAGTAAATTTTATGATATGTTTTGAACGGTGTCAGGTAAATTTCTCGAAATCAATTGCGCGAAGGTAAATTTCTCGAATTCAATTGACCGAAAAATAATTTCTCGAACTATCTTTTTCTCGAATGTCAATTACTCGAAAACAAACAAGTAAATTTCTCGAACTCAATCGAAAGTATCCCATAAGCACCAAAGACCAATTTATAAAGAGGCTATTAGCATTCTAAACGCTTCTTATTCTGTTTACAAAATTCTGAATTGAGCTTTTCCTGTTATATTTTTCTCCAGTAGTCTCAACCCATCAAGATGGAAGCAACGTATGTTGAGAGTGAAAAGGGAAGGAAAAAATTATGTTTAAATGGATATTTAGCATTTGTACCAGTTTTCAAGGTCGAAGAAACATTTGAATATTTAATTGAAAATGAAGTTTTTCCCGTTGAAATTCAAAGTGTGGTAGACTCTTTTGAAGATACATGGATCGGGCGGCCGCATAGAAATAACCGTAGACGTGCTCCTTTCTTTAAACATGAATTATGGAACTGTTTTGATTATGTCAAGGAAGAAATGCCCAAGACGAACAATGCAGTCGAGGGCTGGCATTACGGTTTCGAACAGCAATTAAGTGCTTGTCATCCATCCATCTGGCAATTTATACAAGGATTACAACGAGAACAAAATCTACAGGAGCTACGAATTGAACAATATTTGGGAGGTGTTGGTATTCCTGATTCCTGTGCGCAAAAAGAAGTATCGTGACTGTGCAAAAAGGTTACAAACCATTGTAATAAATTATGACGAAGAGAGGCCTATCGAAGAATATCTACGAAGTGTAGCATACAACATTTCATTTTGATTGATTAAATTTTAATACTGTATTTCATTCTGAATGATAATATTTTTATACATACAATAAAATCAGACCTTTGTATTTTTTTCATTCCTTCATTTACAATAAATTCTTAACATTTGTGTTTGTCAACCCAAAAGGATATATTTTTCCTTGAAATACATGAAAATTTTCCATTCAATTTTCTCGACAAAATAGATATCAGTTTTCGAGAAATATGAGATTCGAGAAAATGATAGTTCGAGAAATTATTTTTCGAGCATTTGAGTTCGAGAATTAAACTTTCGAGAGATTGCATTCGAGAAATTTACCTAAAATCGTTTTGAACACATATACAGATGAATTATAATAAAAGTAACGATACCAAAAAATGCTCACGGTCAGTAGAGGAATGGGACATCAGACTGGGGGCCACTCCTTTAGTTGATATGCAGTAGAAAGAGAGACAAAAAGATCTCCCGGAACAATTTTCTGTTCCCTTGTTACCTGTTATTGTAAAGAGCAAAACTGGCGGGTAACATTTTAGCAGCGTAGCTTGGGGCTTTGGCGCAACAAGTGATGAGCGTAAAAGGCTTCCCGGAGAGATCCTCGGCATCTTCGGGCGAAGCTGTAATACCACCTCGTTATTCCTAAAAGCTTCGTTAGGGTCGGTCTACTTTATCAAGCGAGCGCTCCTCTGATCAGTCTCTCAGGTCATTACTCCCTTCCTCGCATGATTTCGTTTATTCTCGGAGCCTCCTTTTCTTATTCAGATTTGGGTAGCATCCCATTATCTTTTGCTCTTTTTTTATTTCTTTGTTCCGAGCTATACAGAGCAGAAATGATAATTAGCTATATGCGAGAAACAGTGGGGATTTAAATATCTCTGTTTCCTGTTGCGTAGACGATGATGGGACATCTTGTGACATTGAATTTTTTTTGGTTTGTGTCTATATATATAATACAACAAACCAAAATTAACAAGGAAAGTAAATAGGAATAGAAAATAAAAACAATAATGCACTCATATATCCATACTCGGTTAAACAAATGTATGAATCGAAAATAAATTACATACGCACACATATTATACATGTATAATCCAGGAAAAGGGAGCACGTATATCAGAACAACAGTTTATTTTACCTAGGGCGTTTTGCAATGCAATATCTCATTGCATCTTCAAGGCTGCAATTTACAAAATCACTCATAATAAAGAAAACAGTATAAAATATAGTACAATAAAATGTAAAAATTAATACAAAGACGGACAACCAACCTAAACTGAGTTAAAAAAGAAACTAAAACATCTAAAAAAGAAAGAGGGTAAGAAAGTTGAAGTGCAGACCAAAATATAAAAAAAAACGGCTTGTTATGCTATGAATAGCTGTGTGGAGGTTTAACGAGGGGATGGTAGTTTTTATTATGCTTGACTGAAGTACATTCCCCCTCTTCTTGCGTGGAATATATGGTGTTAAAATCTGCATGATGGATGTTGGTTTTGCAGCGCAGCGCGTGATTATTTGAGACGTGTATTTATATACGATGTTGGATGACAAAAGCGTGACCAATCTGTCCTCATATCCGAAAGATATATATATATATATATATATATATATATATATATCATATATATATATATATATATATATTTATATATGTGTAAATTATACATGCCATTTTCTCCTACTTGGTAGATACTGTAGAAAAAATGGCGAAGTCCCTGCCGCAGTCATTCTTGGACTCATGAGAAAAATGGACATCGGTATAACAGGTGGGTATTGGAGGCAGGACGACATAAAATAGCAAAAGGTAAAGTCATTCATTTCCGCCGTTGTTTGGGTCCAGGTATACGAGGATGGAAATGTATAAAAACGATATTTGACATCATGTATGTTACCTGACTGAAGTTAACGGCAGCCATGGTGGTGGTACGCCGGACAACTTGGACGATGGTAGCTTTGGGAATTATATGTGGTGTGCGTGAGAGAGAGAGAGAGAGAGAGAGAGAGTGAGTTTGAGGGCAGAGTGGTGCCCAGCGGACGATTGTGCAAAGTATGGTGGGAAGAAATGATGCTTAATTTGCGGACGAACGATTTCCGAGGCCAAAAAACTTCACATTCTTTTCAGTCTTGCAGAGGAATAATAATAGTAGTAAAAATAAGATTAGCATTAATATCACTGAATTAGTCGTGGGAGTAGTTAATTGGCTGGTGCGCGGAATCGGCTAGGAAGAAATAATATATCAAAATTTGATGTGTGCATGTATGGGTGTGTCCGCCAGGCCCTGTAAATAAAGGAGTGAACAGGAAAAAAAAAAAACCATACACTTCGGCAACCATTCCCTCTTGTGCCAATGGCATTAAATATCGTTTTCATACACTTTCATCCTCATATGCCACTGTTCAGGGCCCAAACAACGGCTGAAACAAATGACATTACCTGGTTGATTTTTTTATGACCGCTTGCGGGCGGTATCCAGCTGTTATGTTACTGCCTATTTGTTTCAAGTCCCTCTACATTAAACAACTATGCCAGCGTCTCAATCACGTGAGTGGCCTTGTTCTCGTGTACATTATTTACAGGACATTCCTGCGTCCACTTTTAACATCATGGAAGCAAACTGCTGCTCACCTGGCGAAAAGTTGTTAACACTGTTGTGCATTTTTGTGAGCTCTTTTGTTTTATGTGACTTCCTTGCAAACGAAATATTTTCATTATGTACAATAATGTTTTTTTATAACAAGCCATGTAATGTGTTTTGCTGCTGGATATTTATGTTTTTTGGAAGGACGTTACTTTTCGTTTTATGGCGCATCTCTCGATCTTTATCATTTCATTTTGAAGGTTTCACTGTAAGATTTTGTTGCTGTTTTCAGGATTTACTCCCCAGTGTTGGAAAAGATGCCGCTGTGAAGCTAAGCCCTGACTTATTGACCTGGCAATTCGGCGATTGTGGCAATTCGCAACCAGGGTGTATCTACGTAAGTGCTTGGCGATAGTAACCTCACCCCAAAAGACTTACTGAGAACCTAGAGACTAATGCCGTCCAGAGCTACCTCCTGGGGGAGAAGGAGTCCTTAAAGAAAAAGAAGGAAAGTGTTTCTCGGAAAGTGAGTTTTTGAGTTTGTAATTTTATTGACTTATTATAAGGACGAGTGTAAGTAGAAACTCCTGCTTCTTGAATGTAGTATATTTATGACGAACTTCAGTCGGGCCTTTGAGAAACATCTTTTCCACCACTGGGGAGAAAATCCTGGAAAACAGCAACAAAATCTTCCGGTGGAACTTCGCAATGAAATGATAAGGACCAAAAGGAGCGCCATAAAACGAAAAGAAACGACTGTAACGTCCTTCCAAAAATACAAATACTCAGCAGACAGAAAACATGAATGGCTAGTTATAACAAAAAAGCAATGATGTACATAAAAAATATTTCATTGTAACAGTCACACAAAACAAAAGAACTCACAAAAAGCACACTAGCGTTTCCTCGGACAGCTCTTAGCCTGTCTGCCTCAGGTGGTCAAGGCTTCTGTTTTTCATGTCCTTCCAGTTGGTAATCGACCTCGGCTTTCGCTGATTATGTCCAGCTGCGAGTGGCTCAGTAGTTTGCAACTTGGACTCGCCTGCCACATCTGAGAGCAGACCCGTGGGTGAGCCCCTTGAACCCGTTTCACAAAACGGGAAAAAAATTCCAATCAATCTCAGCTGACACAGGTAGTGAGTTGAGGGACCTCGTGATTAGTAGATTGTGCCTGGTGAGAAGGGGGGGGGGGGGAGCTATGAGGCTAGCAACCTAATACCAAACTTGTTTTCTGGGAATCGAAAGTATTTGTGTAAACACACGCAGACACCATATACACACAAATGCACAAACTTATATATATATATATATATATATATATATATACATTATATATATATAAATATATATACACGTATATGCGCTTAGAATAAAATCACAGTAGATGTGTCCCGGAGATGCGTGAATAAATAAGTGAAAGAGCTTTGTACTGAGCTTCTGCCTGTCACTTTCCTGTGCACACATACACACATACACACACGCACACACACACATATATATTTATATATATATATATATATATATATATATATAGATATATATATATATATAATATATATATATATATAGATATATATATATATATGAATAACTTGATCACGAAGTATATAAAACGTGATGCTATGTTTAAATAAAGGTTTTTTGCCACGAAGGAAAAAATTAAAAAGCGAGATAGCCAAGTACTTTCGGTCCTGTTCGGACCCTTTACTGAGGCAAACTCGCTTTTTTCATTTTTTCCTTCGTGGCAAAAAACCTTTATATATATATATATATATATATATATATATATATATATATATATATATACTATATAAACTCATATACCTGTCAACCCCTTCATTTCAATACTTCCTGTACTGAATCTACTATGCATTATTTTGTTCCCCTTTTCCTCCTCCCTTCTCCAATTTTTAGCTGCAGTTCTGTGTCCTGAGTATACCACGTTCCATTTTATTTCCCCAACGACAGCAGCTCAAAATTAATGTATCATTTCTTCTGTGACGACGCTCTAACCCCATTGTCCTATGCAAATTCTTCTCAAGTTTTCAGTCCCTCTTCGCAAATACCACACAAGTCAAGTAATCTCTGTGGTTTACACTTTCTTTTCATCGTCCACAATTAACTTTCCAGAAGACGAGTTCAATTAACAACCCGTCAGTGCACCTCATGCTGCGCACAATAGTCATTACTTGAGGCTCTGCAGCTTGCCTTCGGTCCCTAGCTGCTGCCCCTTTCGTTCGTTTTATTGTACTTCCTTTCATGTTCTCTTTCTTCCATCTTACCTTCCACCCTCTACTAACAATTGATTCATAATGCATCATCGAGGTTTTCCTCCTGTTACACCTTTCAAATCTATTACTGTCGTTTCCATTTCAGTCCTTGGCCTTTGGCCTAAATTCAGTATTCAATTAAATTCATTAGAAAAGGCTCTCTCCGCTTTCTAATTATTTTAAGGGTGAATGCTATCTTAATTGCTTTATCTCTCCTGCGAGGCACTCCTCATGGCACTGTCTGTTCCGTTGACCACAATTTACATACTCTAGAATCGACTGCTTTTATTGTTTTGTTCCTCTGCTCTACATGGCAATATTCGCTCCCCTTTATTTCGGTTTGTGTTGACTGTCTTACCCAGGACCAGGTCTTACCTTACTCTTAACGACGAATGCTCTCAAACTCTCCCGTTAGTATCTGCTGCTCTTTTCAGTACCAATAAATAACACTTCTTCAGAGGAATATCTCTTAAACCTGAAGTGAGTAACAATAATGTACTAACCGTGACCTTTGTAGTAAAATTCTGTGTGTGTGTGTGTGTGTGTGTTTATGCATTATGCTCATTAATCTTGACTCTCGTGATTAGACTAGTCACTAGTGTGTGTACTCAAGAGCCCTAGTCTACTCAGTAGGAGAAGAGGAAAGAAAGCATCGAACCATACCTATGTTCAGGACGCTTCTCAGACATCATCTCTACTGTCGCATCTCTAAGTCCTCGTAGGGGTGTGTAATACCGTCAGTGCATCTCATGCGTTGCGCTGTTGGCATTACTTAAGGTTCATTGCAGCGTGCCTTCGCCTCTAGCTGTAACCCCTTTCACTCCTGTTACTATACCTCCTTTTATATTCTCTTTCTTCCATCTTACATTTCACCCTCTCCTAAGTTGCTTCATACTGTAACAGCTTTGAGGTTTTCCTCCTGTTACACCTTTCAGACCCTTCACTGTCAACTTCCGTTTCAGCGCTGAATAACCTCATAGGTCCCAGTGCCTGGACTTTGGCCTAAATTCTGTATTGAATTCAATTCAACTAAAGGGGATTGAAATCCCTCTCGTCCATCTGCCACGCCTTGCATAGCAATTAACATAATGGCTTTTGACTGGGAATTCATTTTAGCGTTCGGGGAAGGAGCATGTAAAGTATATCAGGGAACATATTGCCAGGGAGGTAAACACTAGCAATATATACACGGAATAATTTGGCTGTAAATAAAAAAGGTAAAAAATGCGTGGAAGTTTCTTCAGTGGAATCGAGTTTTCTGTACAGCGTATAATGCTGTATGAAACACTCAGCCAAGGTCCATGAAACTCTCAGCTGCTGTTCATAAATCTTTCATCCACAGCCCGGTGCTGGCCTGTGTTGTTGGCACCTGTAGGGGTGCCAGTCGGACGATCATGACTAACTTTAACCTTAACCCTAAAATGGTAACCCTCCATTTCCATAACATGAAAGGTAACCCCAGGAGAATTTTACCCGATAATTAAAAATTTAAATAAAACACTCATGCTGATCATTATTTTATTCAGAAAACATACCCAAAAACTGCATTTAATACACCATTACTGAACAAAATTCAAATAAAATAATCCTTAAATTAATTTATTTTGAATTGAAAAAAATTATTAATAAAAATGAAGAAAAAAAATACTGGCCAGAGTATGGCAATTAATGCTTGAAATGACTAAAACATCAGAGAAATACGTACAGTACTATATATTCACCTATTAAATGTAGTCACCACTGGCAGGATACAGATGGCGAGGACTCATGGGATTGATGCACTTCTTGCATCTGTGACGTGTCTTCCTGTCCGACTTTGACAGGCACTGGCAACAGTGTATTAATGCATCATTGCTGTCTGAGAGATGTGCCTGGTGAGCCTGCAGAACTGGGGAGAGTTCCACCCATAGTGTATAACATACGTTAACAGAAACCCTGGGAGGAATTCTCCCTAAATGCAAGCCACGGAAAAATCCAGTGAGAGAGCTGGACAACACACCCTCCCTCAACCAAGTCAGATGGAGCCCTGAAGGTACTGAGCTGTCCAAGCCATTCCCACCCTCCCTTATTGGTGAATGAAATCATCACCAAATTTGCCTGGAGAATCGCCACGGGTTACCATTCTGTGGTTAAGTAAAATAAAAACTACTAAGGAAAGAGGGCAGCAGTTTGGTATGTTTGATGAATGGAGGATGGATGATCAACATACCAATTTGCAGCCCTCTAGCCTCAGTCGTTTTTGAGATCTGAGGGCGAACAGGAAAAGTGTTGACGGACAGACAAAGCCATCTCAGTAAATTCCTTTGACAGAATACTTAAAAAGTCGCGTAGAGAAACACCATTCAAAAACCCGAGGGCCGGTTGATATAAGAAATGCAATGAATCAAGAAAAGAATAGAAGAGACAAGGAAAGGAGGTCGCTCTCCTTCCCCTCTTCTCTCTCTCCTTTCTCCGGAAATCTATCCCGCCATTAAAGTAATTGGAAACCTCTTCAATTACTGCATCCATCTTTCTGTCCTCGACCCACCTGATCGGAGCCTCAGCCTTGCCAATCATTGCCAGGGTTACTATCGTTTTTGTCACTCTTCTCTCTCTCTCTCTCTCTCGTCTCTCTCTCTCTCTCTCTCTCTCTCTCTCTCTCTCTCTCTCTCTATATATATATATATATATATATATATATATATACGATTTATACATAGATATATATTACATTTACAATATATATATATATATATATATATTTATATTTAGATATATATATGTACCTACCTACCCCACCCCCACCCAGGGTGAACAAACAGATTTGCAGGAGGAGGGTAGAGGTCTCCTCTACCCTCCTGTTCCTCTACCTAACCTGCCCTGACAAGGGCGGACAAACTGGTTTGCAGCAGAGGCTGTCTGTCATGTCTCCCCTACTGTCACTAGTGGGAGTATAAACAAGATGATATCCGCTCGGATTTTAACTTAATATATGTATATTTATACGCACATGTATATGGTTATACATATGTACATAGTCAAATATTAAGCTAAAAAATCGTTTGTTTTCGAATTCACTGGTCCACCTTTATACCTGCTTCTGTGCCGGCCGGGATTCGAAACGTGGCTGTGGCCTTGTTCAAGCAACTTTGATTTTGAAACTTTTATTCAAAAAACAAGTCATGGTTCCATTCCTGGCCGGGATTTAATAGCGAACGATAGATGTCTTAATATCTGTGAATATAAAAGTCATGCATGTGTAAGTGATAATTATTCAATATGTATATATACGAATATATATATATATATATATATATATACTATATATATATTTATATAATATATAATTGAATATATATACACATGTATATGTATAGATTATATATATATATTGTATATATATATGTATATATGGTATAAATATATATATATATATATATTATAGTATATATTGTATATAGATATATATGTATATATGTATATTATACATACATATATATATATATATATATATATATATATATTTATATAACGTATATATTTACATTCAGCTCTTCCACCTAACAGTGGGTGGCACCAGATGATAAATAATATAACCGTCACTACCAAACGCATACTCCGGGTAAGAAGGCCTTGTAGAGGAAGCTACCAACAAATCACCCTTTCATTGACTTACAGAGAACTCTCATCAGCAGCACACCGAACCACCATATACACTGTGCACCATTGTCCTCTATCTTACACATAGTTATTTTCTTTGTAATCGGGATTTTTCTTTTCATGACCTTTCGACGTCTTCTATCCAGGGCTTTCTAGATCTTTTTTCCCTCCCTCCCTCCCAACGCCTTTGTATCATTCTTTCCCACCCTTTTGTTCTCCATTCTTTCCACATGACAGAACACCTACAAACAAAAAAAGTCTACATTTTCACCTTCTTTCAAGTATGCTGACGAATTTTTTTTTTTTTTTTTTTTTTTTTTTTTGTAAATATCCTAACATTTCTTCTTTAACGTCAAACCAACACTTCCCTACTTTTCACTAGTTTCTCCAGTTTTTCTTCTCTGTCCCCACTCTGTACAATGTTTTCTGTAAACACCCATCGTGCAACTCACCGTTTACGGCACATTCTCGTAAACTGTAAGGACGACGCTTTTTTTTTATATTTTTATTCTATCTCATCATCAAGCCGCGTTGTTCCTTTAACCATTGTATAGAGCGTTCCGCGGCCTTTCCTCCGATGTGTAACTCATGTAATTTCATTATTTGTATATCTTATTATCTTTAAATGTATGAATGTAAGAAAACACAAATTTCTGCTCTCGGTGCGAGTCGGTACTACTTTATTCGGGAAAAGTCACTTTTCCTTAATGAACATCACCGCTAGATACCAGCCAGTTGAAATGAGGTCCTCTTATGAATTGTATTAATGCACAGACCAATTGTATAAGTGATAAAGTTTATATTGCATATATCGCGGGCGCGGTTGTGCGTGTGTATTCTACCTTTTAGTGCATAGTCTTCGTTTAATATGAAGCGCTTTTAACTGTTCGTTTGTCTAGCGATGAGATGATGTTAAACTCAGGCAAATAACTGACAATTATAATGATGGCAGGTTTGGTGACATACATGTTACATGTAAATGCAACGCTGATGTTGAAAATAGAATAAAAACATGGTCATGTCCTGACTTGCTGTAGTTAATGGCGAGCACTTACGTCATGCTCATACAGCTCACTGTCTGAATTTAAAGGCTTAACCTTAACCTCTTCGTAAAGAAGTCCAGAGACAAGCGAAATTGGGCTTTACGGTGTCGCACAATTAACAGTGGATTTACTTTGTCCATACTGCTGTAGAGGGCGTGGTCCTCCAACCTTTGTCACGACCACTTTCCTAATATTTTTGAAACACCTTTGTTCTTCTTCCGTACAACCGACACGCTCGTTTTGAGCCTGAATTTCCCATATTTGTTTCTCATTGTTGTTTATAATTTTATTTATTCGAAATTGCTTCTTCCTCTTTCTTTTTGTTATTTGTTTACTCTCTGGCGACTTTAAAACGCGATATAGGGGAATGTATGCTCAGTGATGACTCTATGTCGGTGGGTAATACTTTTGCGTAATTGCTTCATCGGCATAGTGAGGAATTAAATATGCAAAACTACAAAGTTTAAATATGGGTGTGTCTTGAAGTTTTTTATTTAGTGATGTAAGATATTACCTGAACAGTTACAATTAACGAAACAATCACAACGTCCTCTTGTAAAATCTCAGTCAGGGAATACGGCTGCTTTCAGGGCTGTTAATTAATCATTTGTAACTGGATTATTATCAACCTTATTATTCAGTAGATATTCTTATGAGACAAGCTAGACTTTTCTATCAGTTGGAAGGGAATGAAACTGGGAATATATTGAAGAAATAATTCATTCTTAGTGCATCAAGTAGGTCGAAGGCAAGCTATTTTTCTAGGCCTATTCGGAGAGAGAGAGAGAGAGAGAGAGAGAGAGAGAGAGAGAGAGAGAGAGAGAATGTGTATGTTTGTTAGTATGTGTGTGTGTGTGTTACTGTAACTTGGAATCAAATCAGAGAAAATGTTTTAGCCCTCAGGTGGTTTGAACTCTCATCCAAGGCAAAAAGCCTTTGTACTCCAGCTTGGAATTCCACATCTGAGCGTAACTAGTGCCGCTATATTCGTTTTTTCTTAGCAAGATCTCGTGATGAAACTCTAAATGACCTATTCCAGGTATACAATATATGAACTGGTTATAAAATGATGAAATGAGTTTCGGCTAACAAGTGATTTGAACGCAGCTGCATCCGATGTGAATGTGAATGTCCTCTTCCCAACGTTAAGTATCAATAGTCCCAAAGGAATGTCTTAGCGAGTCGTGACCCAATCCATTCTTCAATCGCCCATTCTCAACTTCATTATTCTCCCTCCCCCCCCTTCTCCCGGCTCCCTTCCAGGCCTACGTTATGTTCCCGCTTCCAAATGACTTGACTTTGAATGGCCGGGGGCCCTCAACATCATGTTCCCACAAATTGATGGGAACCAAATTGCTTCTATTTGAGGCCCCCCGGTTATTTGACCTAATTTTATCAGACCTAGTTACCTTACACTGTCTGGTAACCCGATTACTAATGTTCTGTCTTCCGATTGTTCAGTAGTCTGCGCACAACGTCCTTCCGCAGTCTTAGCTCTCGTTTCTAGTGGCAAAGTGTTTGTGTTAACGCGTGGCAGTATATTTTATTTATTTATTTATTTAGGTTTACCGAGAAGTTTTGCATGTTCAGATTTAGTGATTCCTGCATACTCAATTCCGCACATTTCTGTCTCTTTGGCTTTTTTGCTTTTTCCTTTCAATTTGTTTCATACAAATGCTCTACTCCTTTATATGAAGATGGTATCAGCTGGCTGTTCACGTATTACTCCAATAAATAAGTGATAACGAAGGCCTTTGCAGGAGGTGAAAAGTGTGATGTATTTACCTTAGACGTGCTCCGAGAATCTAATTTTTTCAACAACAGTGATAATAACAAACTAGAAAATTGCCCTTATGTATGGAATGGTGTGCGAAATGGTTGAGGGTTATGGATGTTACGCTGCTGACAAATGACAGCAAGTCGTTATATTATTGTTATTAATGAGGGGATATTCAAACAGAGCCACCCACAACGATTGTGAACTTGCAACACAGTAGGATCCACAGGGAAACAAAAGCGAAGAATACACCAAAGAGAATCAGAGTAAAAACTCGTCATAAAAACCAGGAGATAAAGATCACAAGCTAAGAAAATAGCTTGATTGCATTCAGGGTAAAATACGAGTTCAAGCCATGTATTTGACAGGTACACAGCGTCGCCCCCTGGATCCACTTCTCTTGGCTAAAAGCGTCGAAACCACTCACTCAGCACTGAGGCTTTGAGGAAGATTAAGCACAAAGAGGCGGGAGGGAGCAGAGAGGAAGCTCTGCTCAGTCCTCTCTGGTACAAAGAAGAGGAATTGAAGCTGTCCTCAGCATCCAAGAAGTCTCTCTCCCCTTTTTGTTGCCCTCGGACAGACAGTCAGAGTCGAGTCGCTTCTAATTGGCTGCTCTTTTTAACCTACTTCGTCCAGAACCAGATGTATTGAAACTCTGCTACACGAGAGAGAATTCATCCACATCATTTTCGGGAGATGGGATTTTTTATCGTTTAGCTTCCCTCTCTCGTTGCTTGAGTTCGCAAAAACAAATTTTAGCTGAAGGGAAGATTAACTACGAGGTTCTATTGCTGGTCTTTTTTTTGCCTTAAATTTGATCTGTTTTTGTACGACTCTCTAGACAAACAAATAAAATATGAATGAGTCAGGATCTGAATGCTTAGTAGTTATCATTAAATACGTGTGGACGTAAGGACGAAACGTTAAATGGAAGTGAATACATTGAATGGTCTTTATGATATTTACTTACTCTCTCTTGACAATGTAGTATGATGCTCTTGAGGAGAGGTAAAAGAGCCCCATTGAAGATTTTCTCAAGAGGTTTTCTTAAAGTTGAATCATCTTGATGTTTGCGATAACATTTTATCTCAGATTTTGTACAACGGCTTATGAATACGTGTTCCTACTTCTTGCCGCCTAATAAATATGTTGGAATATGCGCGCGCGCGTGTACGGTTTCGTATTGACTCACGTGTTGGGTCTTCATACGAAGCCTGGAATCAATAGCTTTGTTTTCTGATGAAAGAACGAGCGCTCGGCTCGTTTGCTTTCAGCTCTATGGAGACGCTTGTAAACATTCCTCGATTGACGTCACAGGGTATCGTAATCTATTATAGTCTGCCAAATCGGGTAAAGCCAGAGATTTTTTCTCCTTTCTCTGAGGATGGAAAATCAGCCAGTGTGTGTGTACGGAGTTCCTCACATCAAACGGCGTATTCTTCGTCGTGAGGCGAAAGTCGGGGAGAAAATGGAGAGATTTTACCTTCGTTCGTTCATGCTTCTTATACAGCTGAATGATTTAATGTCTGAATAGAGTCCTGTGCAGCTGAAAACACACAAGCTCACCAAGGTACTAATTAAAAAACAACATTATATATATAATACATATATTTATACATACATACGCACGCATATATATGTGTGTGTATGTATGTAAATATATATATATATATATATATATATATATATATGTATGTATGTATGTATATGTATATATATATATATATATATATATATATATATAGTATATATATATATATATATATATATATATATATATATATATATATATAATGTAGCTTTTAATTGGTTTCTTAATGAGCGTGTGTGTTTTTCAGCTGCATAGCACCATATTTTTACGTGTATATATATATATATATATATATATATATATATATATATATATGACTGGTAAAAGTGTTCTGTAACAACAGAATTCCATCTAATAAAAGGAGCCCATAAAAAACACCAAAATGTAGAGAGAAAAGTACTATATTTCAGAGACTGCTGTCTCTCTCTTCATATACCTGAAGAGAGAGACCGCAGTCAGGTCTGAAATATAGTACTTTTCTCTCTACATTTTGGTGTTTTTATGGGCTCCTTTTATTAGATATATATATATATATGAGTGTGTACACATATTTTCGTAGCTGATGATAATTCTTAATCTGACAATCAGTAAATCTTAAATGTATTCATCAGATAAAACCACACTGTGTTGTAATCGAAAGTAAACATAACGTTCACGTTTTTAGAATACATAAAATTATTTATACTGACTAAAGCATTCATAGCAACAAACTACAAATTTTCCAGCTAGTTAGATGTTTTCCAAAGTTCCCATTCCTCATAAATAACTTTTTTATTCTACACCTTCAGGTGAAAAGGCCAATTTCCTCAATGGTCCCCTTCTTTCTTGAGGAACCGCGGCTCCTTTGAACACAGGATCCGTTACTTATTGTCTTTCAAACCTATGTCTACATATGTAAGTTAATTCGAGCAATGCAGAATAAAAGGCCTTCTTGAAAATCATGAATTTTTAGTTTTCTTTAAAAGAAGCCCATTGTCCCGGCTTTGTCTGTCCATCCGCTCTTTCCCTCCCCCCAGTCAGATCTTAAAGACTACTGAGTAGAGGGCTGCAAATTTGTATGTTGATCATCCACCCTCTAATCAGCAAACATACCAAATTGCAACCCTCTAGCCTCGGCAGTTTTTATTTTATTTAAGGTTAAATTTAGCCATAATCGTGTGTCTATCAACACTATAGAACAGGCCACCACTGGGTCGTGAGTGGAAGCCTCATGGGCAGCGGTTCATAGAGAAAACACGATTGCCCGAAGTTGTCTTTCTAAACTAATCGTAGGTGTACCCACCACTTTCCTAGCCTCTTATCAATTGGTCTATTCTTGTATCTATATATTTGACTACCACTTTTGTTAAATTTTCAAACAGGATTGGCTTAGCAGCAGCATCTGAGTTCGATTTATCGTAATAACTTGATCGTCGAATATATTCTGAAAGGAAACGTATCATTTTCCGTGAATATTGAGAGCACACAAAAGTTTTTGTTGTACATGGAAATTCCAGCTTCCGTCCGAAGTGAGAAAAGGGAGTAGTCTCTTCACTCTTAAGACAGTAACATATTTCAGAACCACAGAAATAGCATTGCCTACGCAGGCTGGACATGCAGATACTACATCTCTCTCAGACATTCGGAAGTACTGCTTCTATGCCCGAAACAGAGCCGTATTTGTTATACTAAACTCATAACTAGATATGCGATCTGCCTCGTCATCAATTGCTTGTTGTGGCTTATGATTCCATTACGCCAAAAAAACATGAACGGGAATGACGAAAGGCATTTTTGCACTTGAACTCTTTCATTTTCTTCGAGGAGCAGCTTTGCACATCATATTGACTATGCTAAGTCTTCTCCTGTAAACTTAAACACTTATAAGTATTTTTGTTTATCCATAAAACACCGTTAGTTATCAAATGTGGGACGCTTGCATCTTCTGTTAATGGAAAATGTTACTTTCTGTTAATCACTAGTCTAGAAAAGAATAATTCAATTCGTTCGTATAAAAAAAAAAAAAAAATTCCACTGAGAAGAGGCCGAAGATCAGCTAGAGCTAAATATGTATGTATGTATGTATGTATGTATGTATGTGTGATAAACTTGCTCTCTCTCTCGAACACCCCTCCTCTCTATTTCTCTCTTCAAACCTCCGTGTCTTTTTTCCTCTTTCCTCTCCCTAACACCTGTCTACTCCTTCTCTCTCTCATTTCCTCTCCCTTTCATTCTCTCTCTCTGTCACCCCCTTCTCAACCCCGACCCCCTTTGGTGCCATTGATGTTTTACCCCACACTATTCTTTTCCAAACAGTAAGTCATTATGTAGTAGTTTACCGAAATTAGGTATGATGAATTCGTCGAGTTATTAAGTCTACGGGCAGAACCAGCCCCGTTTCCGGGAATCACTTCCCACCCCCAACCCATTTGGTGCTGCTTGGTGCTGATTTCTAGATGGGGAGGGGAGGGGGGGAGTCTTTGGTAAAAATCTCATCTAAGTGGTCAAGAAATGTGGATTTGTAAAAATGAAGTGATATGAAAACGAGGGTTATGACTCCATTAAAACGGCCCTCGATTTTGACTAAACTTAACTGGGGGTGGGGGAGAGGGTAGTCAATGGTAAAAATCTCATGAAAATGTGGATTTGTATAGCGTTCTTACAAACAAACAAGCAAACATTTTCCAATTTATATATATAGATATATCATGGAAGGTTCTCAGCTATTTATAAGGCTAGAGAAAAGTGGCTGCCCTCCTAAGATTTCTTCTGGTTTTACTAATGTAACTACGGCATCTGTACACTTTATCATTATATATATATATTATATATATATAATATTATATATATATTTATACAAGTATATTGTATCACCTCAACATAGGAGAAAAATACGAGACAGGGTGTAGGTCCTGACCAGTTTTGATCATATTTCCAAGCCACTGACAAAGGACTGATACATTATATATATATATATATATATATATATATATATATATATATATATATATATATATATATATATATTTGTGACTTCTAATACTATGTAACTGTCCTTCGTTAATGGCTTGGAAATAAAGTCGAAACTGGTCAGGACCTACTCCCCGTCTCTTGTTTTTCACTTATGTTAGTTTGTGATATAAATGGTACTGATGCAGTAGACACATTTAATAGAACAAGTCTAAAAGAAGGTCTACTTTAAAAAACAAGAACTAGCTTGATAATATTTTTTATGATGAACTACAAATTAGTAATGAAATAATAGAAATAACTCCTCCCGCTCCTGCTGATGTTTTTCGCACCATAAACTTTAGCGCTACTACATTTATTTCGTATGGTCGTCATTGATTCTGTACTCTAATTTGGAACTGCTGCATATCATCATTTCTATACACAATACAAGCCCGAACAACAAGCGTTAGATTTTTAATTAATTGTAAATGATATTTGTTAACCAAGTTTGACATCAGTTCCAGATAACAGCAGCCCATTATTTTTCTCTTCGAGCGGCAGTGGGGGGCGGAGGTCTGGGGAAGTGTTGGTGAGGGGGGGGGGGGGGGGGGGGGGGGGGGTTCGTTGTTAGCCGGAGTCGCCGTGGGGCTGCAGCAGCCTCATTACCACCATTTTACTTGGTCCTAATTCAATAGCAGCTGAGAGCCGAGAAGAGTGGTATTGTGGACATGTGAATGGGGCACGCGGGGGATAACGGTGTCCCCCGGGGCCACGAGGGAAGCTTGTGACTTCTGGCGGTCAGAGAGTCAGGGTTTTCTTCGTTTCTATCGGCTTTTTTTTTTCTTCTTTTTTCGTAGGGACGAAAGTTTCCAGTGAATGAAGGTAGGAATGGAAGTGAAGGTTGGGAGTGACTTGGAGAAGTGGAATGAAAGGTATATTTTAATACCGTAGATGGCTCAGTAAAACCAAGACCAGCAACATAAATGCTAAACAAATTCATCTCTGGCTGATGGTGGAGATTCTTTGAGAAATGAATAAAATAAAAATTTAGTTTTCTTTAAAACAAAACTATTGAGATGGATATTTGTCTGTCCGTCCGCACTTTTTCTGTCCACCCTCAAATCTTAAAAACTGCAGAGGCTAGAGGGCTGCTAATTGGTATGTTGATCATCCACCTTCTAATCAGCAAACACACCAAAATGCAGTCCTGTAGCCTCGGTAGTAGTTATTTTATTTAAGGTTAAAGTGAACCATGATCGTGTGTCTGGCAACGTTATATGACAGGGCACCGCGGGGCCGCGGCTCATACAGCATTATTCACTGTAGGAAAACTGGATTGCGCCGAAGTTTTCGACGCATTTTGACTTGTTTTTTCATGCAGTCGCAAACTTCCCACAACTGTTTTATAACGAGCTCTTGTTCCTCGCAGCCTCTTTCCCTTTCGAAATTCCAACAATTCTTTCGTCGCCAGCCTCTGTTTCATCCCTAGTTTTGTCAGTCCAAATCCTAACGCTTTCACTTGCACTCTGAGTTATGTTATATGGCAGTGATCACTTTTCCCGCCATACAAAAGAGCCTAGAGAACGTTTTCCTCAACTATATTTACCTTTCTCATCCTTGTTAGCCATTAGGCCACACCATTTTTGACCTAACACAGACCTCACTTGGTATACCACAGTTTCTGATAACTTTCCATTCTTACACATTTTAAACTCTCCTCATTACATTGTCAACCTATACTTTCATAAATGAACCTTGTCACTGTTCCCTTCTTTCATTCAGATTTGCTTTCATTCCATCCGCAACATTCAATTCCTCAGAATATTCTTTTTGGTCTGCTGGTATAGTGGTTAGTGTCGTGGACTGCCATGCAGATGTGGCGGGTTCGCATCTCCCCCAGGGCGATGAAAAATTCCTTGCCATGTATAATGATCAGTTACTGCTGCAGTGTGGGGTCTGCGGTGGGAGGTTGAAACCAACACTCTTTGGAAGCTTGAATTTCAACTCGATGGAACCTGCGTGATTGTCCATGTGAATGGGTTTCATCTACTGAAATAATAATAATAGCAATATAATAATGATAATAATATTAATAATAGTAACCCAGTAGCAAGAGACAGCCTCTGTACATCTCCCTAAAGTATTTGCTCATATTTTCCTTATAGCCGCAGTTATCCTGCCTTTTGCCTCGTACTCCTATTTGTACGACTGTAATCTGCTCAGATATCTCTCTCTTATTGTATTGTAACTGGA
>NC_087205.1:67428848-67446348 GCF_015104395.2 Macrobrachium nipponense
AGGTCTGTTTGTTGGTTATACCGTGTTTCTTTGGTTTCAGCTCTCATTAGGGGCAGGGTAATATATCCCAAAATCCGTCTTACAAATATTTCATATGGTCATTGATGTATTACTTACCATGTACATGTACATGGACTTTCTTAATGGGAGTCCATTGTTGGCATCTGGGGACATTTTTGAGGTCGTTTATTACAAATAGTTAGATAAGAAAGCCAGCATTTGGTGTCATTTGTCAACATGCTGAACTGCAAGTCTATTCTGGCCTAGTGAGGATTCATGGTTCTAGATAAATCAGGGCTCTAGGTAGTCGCCTGACAGAAAATAGTATTCTTGTATGATCATGACACTTCAAAGTAAAGGTTGATATTTGACGATTATGCTTTTTGATGGTTAGTTTTCTCGTTTTTCACCTTGTCTAATTTAAGATATTTCTGTGTATTTTATAACATTCTTGGCTTTAGTATTTTGCTACTAGAAATCAGTATAAGCGTAGATTTCACAGTGAAATCCATCGTTGCCTCTGGATCAAGTTAGTTTTATTTAATAGCGGGTTTCTTTTTTCTTTTCTTTTTGCCGTTTGTCTCATATTTCCACAGATTCTTCCATTATTGCTACATTTAATTTTTCACCATTAAGCCGTTCTCCATAACAGGTTTTGGCTCCCAAGGAAGTCCACTGCTACATTCGCACTTCAACTGCTGAATAGAACACTTTCACTTCTTGATGTTAAGGCTTCTCTCCGATGCTACTTTCACTCCATCTGCCCATCCCTTTCTAGGTCTCCCTCTCCTCCTTCCTTCCAGCACTTAATGAATGTTTACCCTTTTCACCAAACTGCCATCCGCAGTTCTAGCCACGCAACAAAATCATTGCCTAACTCTGTGGTTCATCCCTTTACCTACATTCAACCTTTTTCTATTTTTATCTCTAGCCCATATTTCTCTATTTTCTCCCTAATTGGTTGTTTTACTCCTTCCTTGTGTGACTCACTGTCTTGATTAATTGTACCGTTATTTTTTAATGACTGCCTGTCTAACTTTAGATAACGATCAGATATACCTTCGGCCACTCTTCTTCTCACAGTTGCATCTATCAACTTGCTCTTCCGTCCTCTCTGAACCAAACGTAGTCTTAACAAATTCTTTCCTTTACAATTTCCTCCAAACCAATTATACACATTTTCCCAACGCTCTCTCCATTCTCTTGTACTCCAGGAACTCCATATTTGCTCACAACGCCATCTCTGTCTCTGTCACTCACCTTTGCAAGCAAATTGGATGGCACTGCCACCCTTGCGTGCTTCCCAATCCCAGCAAGGCACAGATTCAAACTTGCACAAAAGCAATCTCTCACCCTCAGCCTTTTCTTTTAATGGCCCATTCTCACACATTATCACAACTTTTTATCTTCCACGATGAATCTCACAGTTCTCAAACTAGGGTATTTGTATGCTATGCCTACTCACAGTTTCCATTCAACCTCGTCACACTTCTCGTATGGACCAAAACATCCTAGTCCACCTTTCTGCATCTTAAGCAAATCAACTACTGAACATTTCTTCTCATTAGTACTTTTAACAATATATATATTCAAATCCCCAAGGTGCACTATCCTTTTACTTTATTTTTCTATTTGCAAACAAATATGGTGCAAGGGGCTGCAACCGAGCGACTCTGGCTATAAGCTGACTAACTCCCTCAGAGGATGGTGAGAATGCTGTCATTCCCCAGCTTTCTACGGAAGTGAAAATGTGATTTGTGTGAGGCATTTTATACACCAAGTTGACCGTAATCCCTCGCTAACGCTCCTCTGCACTTGACTTCATTTATAACTGCATGATTGTCTGCATCCCAAACCACAAACCTCATCCTTGGGGAAACATGTCATACTCTTTGATGAGTACCACCTTTTTTTGACAAGTTTTTACTTTAAATTTTATTCAATAAAACATTTATTTACATTAAACTACATTACTCTCATATATATATATATATATATATATTATATATAATGTATATATAATATTACAAATTTATAATATTAATGTATGTATATACATTATATATATATCTATATATATATATATATATAATGTATATATATACAACTATATATATAATATACAGTTATATAATATATAATATTATACACACATTTATAATATTAATTATATACCACATTTATTATATATTAAAATACTAATACATAATAATTATGTATTTATATATACATATATTATAATATGTATATTATATCATATATATATGTATATATATATATATATAGAATATATTATATATATATTTATATATATATATATATATGTATATATATATGTATGTATGTATATATACAAACAAACCTAGGGGAGAAGACATATCGCAGAAGTCTGTAAGATATTGTATTAAAAATATATGGCACGACGTTTCAATACTAACGTCTCTTTCTCAAGCTAAAAAGGAGCCAACGTAAAATTAATACTTGTGTTAATTGATTAAAAAACACTGTTATAAGAGCTACAAAAATTTACATTAGGTTAAAAGAAAGAAAACGAACCATCATAAAGGGAGAAGGGAACAAAATGACTATATGGGAGATCGACCAGACAAGCAGAACTCGCGAGAGGTACAAAGGGCGTTGAAGTGGGGAACTGCCCGTTTTATAAATAATGACTCTAAAATTGTCAACATTTGGTGGTTCGGCGCCCTGCCCAGAATTTTAAAATCTTTGAACTGGATATTACGCTTGCGCAATTTTTTGGCGTGGTCTCCGATATCAGAGAACGTGGGCCTATTTAACTTGATATCAGTTCGATAAATGACGCACCTTTAACGACCTCATTGTCGTTCCCACTTTTAAGTCTCCAGACTGCATCTATGGCTGTCTAGTTTTTATTAAATGCCATTACAATTCTTTTATGTAGTATACATATGATCATAAAATTTGCCAGATGTTAGGACTATTGACTGATTATATATAATATGTATATACAATTAAGGTCATTAAGGGACTTAGGCTGTCTTTAAATTTGAAAACACTTCCAGTGTTAACTGGATTAGTGGAAATGATAATTCAGTTTAATGCAGAGTCATAATTAGAAATAAGGGTGTTATTTATATGTATATTTATCATGTAAAAGTACTCATCATGAGTCAGTCAAAGGAAGGCTACCATAGAAGGGCATTTTAGGTACTTGCGTTGTCTATGGAACCAAAAAACATTAGGCAAGATACGCGCATTTAAAAATCGCCACCTTTTTATTATTTCTTTTAATGTTGAATTTTAATTAAAAGATAGACTCCTTTCTACTGATAGCGAGAAATTAAATTGAAGTTGATCGCTTGTTTCATGGTGAATTTTGTTCATTGCTGCTATTAACTTATCCTGGGATATTTGTTCGTTTAAAGGTAAAGATTACAGTTGAAAAGATGCACTTCGTGATTTGCTTTTGAATTTCATTGTTAGTTGGTCCAGTGGAAATTGCAATACAACTATGTCGTTTTTATCAGTAGTTCAGTGAAGGCCATCAAACTAACTCGGGTTTTCCCAATTATAACCTCCTCCAAAGGAGGCATGTTTTGGTTCGGTTTGTCAGTTAACAGGGCTTATAAATGCAGCCTTATACGAACATTAAACCACATGGTTAAAGGGGTTAAAGGCCTTCTAACTGGCTCTTGTTCAAATTCGTTTTCAAATAACAAAAGATAAAACAAATATATCGTTTTCACTAAAAGTTTTGTTTGAGATTTCTCCGCTAATTTTTGACATATATCGAAAGCCTTTCTGTGTAGTGCATCTGACTTTATTTCCATTCTTTTAAATACTAATTAGAAGAAAAATCAATTTGTTAAACAAATAGTAATACGTTGTTTTTATTATCATTAACATAAATGCCTCTGCTCTCAATATTTTGGACTAAATTCATGTATATTTTCCTACCTTTCCTCTGTCAACATTCTTTTTTATTTACAGAGTGTACTCCCATTTTCCCCATTTCTCCACCATCACTTGTAGCACTAAATAGCCCAATATACATCGGTCTGTCGTAAATATCGACCGAAAACCAACGTTTTCGTGTGCGTTCATTTTTCGTTTCTTAAGTTATGTCCACTCTCGGCGGTTAAAATGAAGGTTGACTTCGATCACACGAAGGAAGGCCATTACAGCCTCCTCCGGGAGGAACTCCATCATTCACATCTACCACTTATCGAGTCGAGCAGCTCCCCAAAACATACACCTTTACCTCCATTTCTTTCGCCCCGGTTCACCTCTTCTCTCTCTCTCTCTCTCTCTCTCTCTCTCGTGTAAGAAACTATTGCCTGACTATACTGTTTAGTAGGCTGGACTTCATCTAGCTATATCAATAGTTCTCAACCTTTTATGGCCCATGCACCGTTTCACCACATGGTGAAATCCCCCCCCCCCCCCCCCCAATCCGTCCCCGCTCCGTTTGAAAACCACTGTTCTAGATACTGAAATAGTTCCTCGTTGGACGTGTGGTCAATGTGCTCGCCTACCCATTCGGTAGTCGCAGTTTCGACTCCCCGCTCTGCCAGCATGGAATCAGAAAAATGTATTTCTGGTGATTAGAAATTCATATCTCGCTATAATGTGGTTCGGATCCCACAGTATGCTGTAGGTCCCGTTTCTTGGTAACCAGTTGGTTCCTAGCCACGTAAAAATATCTAATGCTTCGGGCCAGCCCTAGGAGAGCCGTTAATCAGCTCAGTGGTCTGGTTGAACTCAGTCTAAAGAGAGAAGTATGTAGATCTATGTTAAACTAAGATGTACGTAATTTTTTCTAGATAATGAAAGTCGTTCTTATAACGTAGGAATATTATGAGCTGTAGAGCGTTTTTGAGACGATTTCCCTTTCTTGCCTCTACCGATTCTTTTCACCTTTTTTATCGAGTAGTTGCAACGTTTATTCTTAAACGTCAAAAAATGTAGCCAACTCAAAATTATCACTATTTAGGTTCTTGCTTTAAAAAGAATATTTCTCCTATTAAGACAAGTTTCATCTAAAAATTCTTACTTATAAAAATATTTCTCCTATTTAGACAAAAGTTTCGTATAAAAATTTTTCTTTAAAAAAGAATATTTCTCCTATTGAGACAAGTTCATATAAAAAATTATTACTTAAAAAAATATTTCTCCTATTGAGACAAGTTTCACATAAAAAAATTTTTTACTTTGAAAAAATATTTCTCCTATTGAGACAAAGATTTCATATAAAAATTTTTATTTAAAAAAGAATATTTCTTCTATTGAGACAAAAGGTACATATAATTTGTTATTTATTAATTTAGTTTTTTTTGACACTGACAATTTTCATTTATAGACGCTGAAGATGTTTGATTTACCATGAAATGAACAAATAGAGAATTAGAATGTTTTTTTTCGGTGATGACAATTTTGATGGGAACAGGATCCGGTCCATACACACACATACACAGACACATAACTTGACTGAAGATTATAGAGTAAGTGAATCCTCTTGACTGATAAAATAATAATGCCATTACCACTGATGTGATTTATAAGAATAAAGCATTCGTTTTTATTAAGATTATTCAGAGAGGGCACGACCTTTTTAATCTTTATGAAAAATAAATAAGTTAACGATAAATAAAATAAGTTAAAGAATAAATTAGATAAATAAGAAGACATTGGAGATAATCAAATACAATAATAGGTCATCATTGATATAAGAAAACAGAAAAGAACTTGATGAAGATGATGTAAAGTCTAGATGTATTATCCGGCCACAGAGCCCTTAAGGGCCCAAAGAAATGTGACTCTCTCGACCAGGGCTGAGGGCAAATGAGACGGAGTTCCTGGGGATGGAAGCATCGAGTCATTTTCCGATACAATAAACGTCAGGCCCAGAAGTGCTGCCTTAATACACACAAGGACTACTGCTGCTCCCTCCAAAAAAAGATTTGGTTCACTTTAGTCAAACGAGGATTCAGGAACGACTGCAGATGCCTCAGTCACAATATTATGAAACCAGTTTGATGGCACGCTACACTGCGTTGGAACCCAGTGCACCCTGTCATGTCTCCCCTACCCTCCCGATCCCCTGCCTACCATGACAAACAGGTTTGTCATGGTAGGTAGGGGATCTACGCCACCTGGGCGGACAAACAGGTTTTCAGGAGCAGGTGGATTTATCATGTCTCCCCTACACTCCCGACACGCTACCTTCACCAGTCACCCGGGGCGGACAAACAGCTTTTTAGAAGGAGAGTGAATGTGTCATGTCTCCCTACCCTCCCGACCCCCTACGTACCCCGGTCACCAGGGGCAGACAAACAGCTTTTCAGGAGGAGGGTGAATGTGTCATGTCTCCTTACCCTTCCGGCCCCCTACCTACCCCACCCCCACCCTGGGCGGACAAACAAGATCCAACTGGATTTCATTATTATCGATATTATAATCAACAGAAAATAATGTTAAATACGAGGAAGAAAATAACTTGCAAAACTAACAGAAATTATTCGTGAACTAAATAGATATAAAGTTAATGTTGATGGGGTCAGGAAATATAAGGAAATATCATTGTACCTCTGCTTTTAATCGTTCTTATGCATTGGATTGACGACAGAAACTTGCTAGACTCTGAATAGGCAGATGGCGCTGTTTTGGTTCGAGCAAAATACCACGAGATTCACAAAGCTCGCTTAATAGACTGCATCATTCATCCAGGGGGATGGGGCTCAAATGAATCTGAGAAAAATAGCAGCCATGTTGAAAGATTATTGACAAAAGGATGAATTCATTAACGTGAGGAGGAGAAGGGGCTCATGAGTTTGGATCTCTCAGATATCTACGAATAAAGCGGCTTCTCTTGAGCTGGAATTGAGTGCAAACTAAAAATGCCAAAGTAGATAATGATCAGGTTGATTAATCAGATTTGGAACTCGAATAGCCTGAAATTGCATACGAAACGAAGATGATATATAAGCTTAGTGCCATCCGTATTGCTATAAAGGGCATTACAAAAGGCATGTCTATAAAACTTTTATCTAAAAATGTCGTCGATTTGGAAATGAAGCCTTAAGTAGATATGAATGATGAGATGGCAGAATACATGTAGAAGTAAGAGCACAATGAGAATTGCAGGTTGTCCAAAGGGTTGGAGGACAAAGTCTTTCGTAATAGATGAGAAGGAGGCTGGAGGTGAGTGGAGATTCGTGGAAAAGACGGCACAGGAAAAACACCAGAACAGAATCACACAGAAGCCTCTTGCACCACGTGAAGTTGGAGAAGCCATCTCTTTATAGGAGAGAGGCCTCGTATGGTAAACAAGCAACACATGTGACGAAGTTTCTTCGGCGCAATCGAGTTTTCTGTACAGCATATAGCGCTCTATGAAACTCACAGCCACGACCCATGAAACACTCATCCGCGGCCATTGAAACTTTCAGCCACGTCTCCGTGGTGGCGTGTGTTGTTGGCACATATAGCGGTGTCAGACTCACGATCATGACTAACTTTAAAGTTTAAATACAATAAAAACTACTGAAGGGTGAATGATCAACTTTGTAATTTGCAGCCCTCTAGCCTCAGTAGTTTATAAGATCTGAGGGCGGACGGACAGACAAATAGCCAGCTCAGTAGTGTTCTTCTACAGACAACTAAATCGAAGCCTTCTGCGCGCAAGCATGGCTGCCATGGCTCAAGTCTTATTTTTTATTTATTTTTTTTTTTTTCTTACAAAAATTAAGTTGTGGTTCTTTCGAGCTCTTTCTTCACAGTCCCTATTATAATACTCGCGTAAAGTTGATGATGCCATTTTCCTGCTGAGATTTGTCGTTTTCCAAGTAGATTCCCATTAACCCCCCCCCCCCCCCACCCCCACTCCTCCCCGCTCCCAGACATCTTATCCTGATTATAGTTCCTTTCCCTCTCCTTGTGGCCCAATTAGTGAAATTATGATAATTGGAGTCACCACTACCAGCATCCTTTCCTCACCAAATATTTGTGAAAGGTGTTTTCCAGTTTCTTTTAGTTTTGTCTTCTTGTTTCATCGTTTCCGTAACTTACGCACATTTTTATCAAGAGCGTCTTATTTTTAACATACTATGGTGGGGAAAGGCTGCAGGCGGAGGGAGAATTCGATGAAGGTGGAAGGGAAAATGGAGGGAGGAAGACCATCGTCCTTGGCTGTTCCCGCAACTTATGTCGTCTCCCGTCGGGTCATTACGCGGGTTATTGTCTGCCTCTTTCGGGAGCTCTCAGACACAAAGGAGCCGGTCATCTGCATTATTCAGCATTTAAGGGGAAATAACAGTGACAGAAAAACCAAGCAGCGTTGGTAGTAACATCGTTAACTTTCAAATATCAAGAACCTTCCATCATACAGTTTGACATCGAATGATTGTGTCCCACTGAAATTCAGAACCAAAAGACTTGAAGCACAGCACAATGTACCTTGAGTACTTCACATACTCAGTAAGCTGTTCTCATTGTCTAATGACGTTTTATTATCTGAGCTAAGCAAGTAACATTTGTCATGAAGAAAAAGAAGCAGGCTCATAATTTGAGTCGGAACCCATTCCTCGCTTATTTATTGACGTGGTTAGGTTCAAAAGACCAGATGCTACTGTCCGTGAAAATATGCAAAAATGAAGCCGATTTTCTTAATATTATCCTTATATTACCGTCTTGCAAAGATCTTTATAATTGTATGACATCTTTGATAGTCATCCCTACCATATCTTATGCGAATTCTGTAAATGATATTAAGTACAGAGATTTCTTTCTCGTATTCACAGAGGTGGTACTGTAACACGTATTTTCCTGTAAAAATCTGTAATGTACGATTTCTAAAAATTTTTAATGGAACTAAAGGGTCACCACTGACATGGAAACTAAGTCACGCAATTAAATTTCAATATTTAACTTTTACTGATATGTAGTGCAGTTTGTTTCCTCTTTAATTTCTTATATAGCTTTAGCTGGTCCTTTGGTATAGCGGTTAGCGTCGTGGAATGCCAATCAGATGTCGCGGGTTTGCGTCCCAGGGCGATGAAAAATCACTTGCTCTATCATGATCAGTTATTGATGCAGTGTGGGGTCTCCGGTGGGAGGTTGAGACCAACATCCTTTGGAAGCTTGTTTCATATGAATAGGTTTCATCTACTGGAATAATGATAAGAATAATAATTTTTTTAGAAGAGAGAGAGAGAGAGAGAGAGAGAGAGAGAGATGCATGAATATTACTTTTTCTTTGCGGGCCAGTTCAGGTATTAACAATCTAAAGTTTGCAATGAATAAATCTACTGTGATATCCCAAAGTACCAAATAGTCCAAGGTCTGAAAGATTGACTATCCAATAAGATAACTGTTATTCAGTTATCTTACTGAAATTGCATGTGGATATTTGTCTGCACGAACGTCAATATTACACAGTAGACCCAAGTTGAACAACTCTCCACAGCATTCGATTTGGCTCTTTAACATATGTATCTCAAGATTTATTTTTCATGTCTGAAGGCCGACAGCCATTGGCAACAGTATTTCCCAGTTTAACAGACTTCAACCCCGGAATTCACCCCATCAAATTCAAACTTGACTTCACGAATTTAGGTTCACAAGTAATCAGGCAGAAATCATAAAATATAAATCTCAAGTTCAGTTTCACTTGTGTAGCATCCACTATTGTGCTCTACACAAATTTCATTCAGTGTAAGTTTCATGAGTCCACTTCGGTACATGGTGTACTCTGATGCCACAGTTCATCAGGTTGATTCCTTCTCTAGGAAAGGGAAAGCTAACTTCAAGGCCTGGGAGGTTACCTTTCCAGTGTGGGGTCAGGGTGGGTTCCCCACTTTTCTGAAATGAAAGCTAAGAGGTGAAAAGTATTCCATCTCATTATTTTATCAAAAGCGTTTAATCTCTCTCACACACTTTTCAAGACGTTACCTTTTATATGCCGAAACCCACACCTTGCTTTCCCTGTCATTCCTTTACTTTTCTGTCTTACTTATGCCAGCAAGAATGTATTATTGACAATAATATTTGTGAAAAGTAAAATGATTGATATAAGTGATCACAGCCACAACACACAAACATCAACACATACACTCACAAGCATGACCTCACTGTTATTTTTCCAAGTGGAGCTAGCACAAGAATGCATACTTAAGAGTTTGGTCCGCTTGGTCATTTAATATTTTTGTATCTGGAGTTAGCAGATGATACTGTGTCAACTGGTGGCCGTAAAGACACACTGCACACCATTTTAGAGAACATTAGACAGCTTGCAAAAGGAGAAATCTGAAAGCGATCATAGTAAGGGTAAGAAATGTCCAGGTGGAACAATATAGCAAAAAGCTGATAAAATTAGAGTCTGATTATTTGAATAATAAAGTCCAGAAAGTGCTAACTAGTTAAAGTTGTAGGAGTATTGGACAGTGAAGTAACAGAGGTGAGTGGCTCATTGTGCGTATGAAGTGGGTGGTAGTGGAACTTTTCTTCAAAGAATGTTTATCTTTGTTCAACAGTTGAGGATGAACGTGATAGTGAATACTATATTGTTGCGAAATGAAACAAAAAATTTATAAATTTCGGGATAATATGAGTACATTACAGGTTCATATCAAGAAGAGGGAATTAGATGTTTCTGAGATAAGCGTCGAGTGACGAAGTAGTGAGCAAAGGGAAAAACTCTGTTGTGTACATAGCTCCACAGATAGTTTATCAAACACTGAAAGAAATGCAATAGGGTGGAAAGATAGCAGAGTGGGGTGGGATTAGAATACTTCATGATGCAGGTAGGTCTAAGTGTGATTATATGGACACGAAAATCATTGCATACTTGCTCATATCCATTCAGTGTTTTATAGGAGAGTCGATGAGAGAATTAAAAAACTTTACAGATGTAGGTGAAAACTTGCTGGGTAGAAAAGGAACTGTGAATGGAGTATAGAGAGCTTACGCTTTCAGATGTTATGTTGTTTCCTAATAGTGAAGAGAAGAGACTGATTAAGAAATTGAAAGCATTTTCGAAAGAGGAAAGCCGAAAGTAAAGGCTAAAAGGGTGATCATAAAAGCCAGACATTGTATACAGGGTGTTTGCAGCAATACTTTCCAGCATCTTGACTAGGTGTATGGGGTAGGCCATGCTGTGAAAGTTTAGTGTACAGTGGGATAATCTTTGTTCCAACCATTAAAGAATTAATCTATTTATGATAGTTGTTTGGGTGCTTCTTCGAACCACCAGCTTTTATTGGAAGTGAAGGAATTCATTTGAAATGGCATTTCAGATATATTTATCTTTTTACTTGGAAACTGTAAATATTATGTCTATAAATAACAGATTTGTGGCAATCGCCCATAACTGGCGCACCATCCTTTGCCATTTGATGATGCTATTTTGCTCATGGAAGTTCACCAGTGTCGTCCTGCCACAGGCTGCGTGAATGCGCGACCCTGGATGTGAGAGGGACCAATGGTTCAAAATTAGTTGTTTCAAAGACTTCCAATACTCTGGTGAGACCGAATTAGCTAGTTTTTTTTTTAACTGTTTAACATCATGCAATCTGGACACGTACTTGGCAGAAAAGCATCATGCACTGTGGTTATGCAGGCTGGATTTCTTCATATGAATCCCAAGCAAAAATGTTCCATCATATTGGTGAATGCCTTAGTTTGTATCACTAAAAGCACCTTGTTTACATATTTATTTTGCTTTTGCCTTACTGTTAAATTAGTTGCCATATAATACATGATACGAGGAAATAAGCTCATGTATCTAAATTCCACTTTTACAATATCCCCTCCTCCTGATTCACTGTGTTGGTGAACAAAGACCGTCGTCGTTATCCCAGTTGTCTCTTCCATAAAGAATCTGATTTTTCCCATTCCTATTCATTACGATCATGGCTTCAACGGTAACCTATTTGTGCTTCCAGGGAAGAGTTACGTGACTGTAGATTGGCGTCGTTTGTGGTATTTATAGTAGTTTCAACTTTTGGTGTCAGATGGTGTAAGAAATCAGTTACAGAGAAATAAAATTTAATACATCTAATGATGTGAGATTTTAATTCCTAGTGAGATGAGTGATAAACGGTACTGAATTGTATTCAACTAGAATTTTCTTCCAGATAGAAGTAAGTCCAGAAAATAGTTTTTTCTTTCATAAGTATTTGATTTACTTAAGTAGATTCCATAAAATCCATTCAGTTTTTGTGACGGTTTGACGACTATAGTAGATGCACATCACCAGTGCACTGATGTCTAGGCCAGTACCTTACGACGCTCCTGATTGGCGGTTGATATGCCAATCACTGGGCTGGAGAGAGTTCACATAGGCAGGATGCATGTTCCACCTCTCCTGAGGGATACGTCTTTCAAAAGCATCCCTCGGGAGAGGTGGAACATACATCCTGCCTATATGAACTCTCTAGAGAGACTGAGAGTTTCCAGCTCTATGACTGGCTTATCAACAGCCAATCAGGAGCGCAGTAAGGGACTGGCCTAGACATCAGATGTACGGCTGATGTGAATCTACTATAGTGTGGTCTGTTGCAGCCACAAAAATAGTTTTCGTGATCTGACTATTTCTCATTTCTCTTTACAGGTGAGTTGTTTGCTCTAATAGCGAGGGACAGAATCCGTTCAAAGGTACCATCATCATGCTGTAAGTTACTTTGACTTTCTTTAGCTATTTTGGTTTATTTTTTATATAGGTGTTTTTTTGGCATTATGCCAAGCACTGGGGCAACTAAGGCCATTCAGCGCTGAAACGGAAATTGACAGTAAAAGGTTTGAAAGGTGTAATAAGAGGAAAACCTCGCAGTTGCGCTATGAATCAATCGTTAGGAGAGGGTGGAAAGTAAGATGAAGGAAAGAGAATATGAACGGAGGTACAGTAAAAGGAATGAAAGAAGTCGCAGCTAGGGGCAGAAGGAACACTGCAAAGAACCTTAAGTAATGCCTGCATTGCACCGAATGAGGTGCACTGACGGCACTAGCTCCCCTACGGGGTTCTTAATCCGTAGAACATAAATAACTTCCAAGTGATAAAAGGGTTAACCATCTTGTTCATTCCCACTTTCCGGCTTTGTTACTCGGTTGATATTTGTAATCGCAGTTGATGCGTCTGCTATTTCAGGTCTGTAAGCTCCTCATTGGCGTCATCGGTATGGCCTTGACCTGCCACGTCGGTGGCCGCGAGTTCGATTGAGGTGATAGAGATGTGTATTTCTGGTGATAGAAGTTCCCTCTCGACGTGGTTAAGGAAGTCACGAAAAGCCGTTGGTTCCGTTGCTGAATAACCTCTGGTTCCATGCAACGTCAAAACATCACACAAGCTATTTCAGTTCTGTGGACGACATCTGTAGTATTCTCCAGCTGCATATTTTACTTAGAGTAAATTGGCAACTGTAGTTTTACTCGTAAACATTTTATTCTTTCAACTATTAAGTCTTACTCGCCCGAAGAGAACAATGAAAAGTGCACATACACCAACCGGGATTTGAACCTCCCTGGTCAGGGAAGATTCTATTATAAAATGTAATTCAATTTAGATGCAAGGTACAATGAATTCAGTCCTTCTCTATGAAGATGGATCATGGATATATTTATATATCTATATATATATATATATATATAGTCATATCTATATATACGTTATACATATATCATATATCATATATATCTATCGTATATATATATATATATATATATACTATATATACACACGTATATATATATTCAAAATTGTTCAAGTGAAAAAACTATACCAAACAAATACATACATATAATTACATATATACATATATGTAATTTATATTTGAATGTATATTTATAAATTGTAAAATATGTGTACTGCATGCATATGCATATATATATATATATATATATATATATATATATATATATATATATAATATAGATATATATATATCCCAATTGTTCAAGTAGAAAACTATACCATATATATATATATATATATATATATATATATATATATATATATATATATATATGTGTGTGTGTGTGTGTGTGTGTGTATGTGTGTGTGTGTGTGTTTGTGTGTATATGGCATAGTTTTTCACTTGAATAATTTTCACCGTAAACCATTTGCTACAGTGTTGCCTGTAAGTCTTAACATGTATTATTGCTTCATCGAAATTTTTTTCCGATTCTGGTGAAATGGACTCAGATTGCTAGCTTCCGCTCATCGGTTTCTTATCATGAGAGATGTTCCACCATTTTCACACCATTACTTATTTTCAATCTGAATTTTTGATGATGATAAAAATAATAATGATGTATTCTTTATTTCCGCTCAGGGCCGGCCATATATACATGGAATATACAGAATAGAAGCATTAAAATAGATGCTTCCAATCTAGATAAACGAGATAAAATAATGACAGTGATATCTGTCAATATCCACACAGTTGGTGAAGTACTAGTAAAAATAGTAATTATATAATTGGCAGTGACAGTAGTAATAATGAGAATAATTGTAAAACAATAAGAAAATAATAACAATTAAAAACAGATTGCATACAAATTAATTTCATGACGTGGATGGAAGGGCATAACCGCGACCTTCAGTCCTGACAATCAAAGAAAATGTTGACATGTCATAGTTCGACAATAAATTCTGCTCTTTCTCTTGGAAAGAATGCTCTCAGTTTTCCTTGCTAGTTATCTCAGACTCTCCAGGATATGCTGTTATCATTCGTTTTCTCCTACTGATGGGTACTTTAGGGTTTAAATAGGCTGGAATTTCGCCTTTTAATAATTTCATTTCCTTTTTAGTTTTCTGTAAAAGAAACCTATTGAGATGGTTTTATCTGTCCGTCCCCACTTTTCCTGTCCGCCCTCAGATCTTAAAAACTACTGAGGCCAGAGGGATGCAAATTGGTATGTGTATCATCCACCCTCCCATCAGCAAACAGGCCAAATCGCAGCCCTCTAGCCTCAGTAGTTTTATTTTAAAATCTTATTTATGGTAAAAGTTAACCATGATCGTGCGTTTGGCACCGCTATAGGCTCAGACAACACAGGACACCACGGGGCCGTGACTGTGAGTTTCATACAGCATTATACGCTGTACGGAAAAATGGATTGCGACGAAGAAATTTCGGTGCTTTCTTTACTTGTTGACCATCGTTATCACTTTCATATATATGAACGATAAACCATATTCACGTTCATATATCTCACATGTCATCGACTGACTTACAGGCTGGCCTATGATCAAGAGCCCGTGCTGGCAGAACGCCAGCTTAATCAAAAACAACAACAAAAACGACAATGAATTAATGTACTCTAGGCATCGTGTGTATTAGCTGACATTTAAATTTTTACAGGGTTGATTTTGCAGTAAATCCTGCGACTTGATATCTGGTGAAGGGCTTTTGAGGTTATGTCGCAGCTGATCATTAGAATTTCATGAGTCTCTTACCTGTACCAGGTTTTCTTTCCAATTCATTCCTCGAAGCGTATTTGCCAAGCTTTTATTCCTCATGTTCAGGGCCACTAGTCTCCCACACGCCGTTTAGGCGGAAAAACCAATTGACACCATGACTTTTTTTACGGTAACGAAATAGATTTGCTCCCTATTCATCTCGGTTCCTTTGAAATATGTGAGAATGAGTATTGTACAGCACTCCATGCAACACCTGCTGAAAAGGCGGCGCTCTCTCTGATCGAAACCCTCTCAGTTTCTGCTGACAAACGTCGAGGAATATCCCTCGAAAAGAGACGAAGTTTTTGGACATAAGATGGGATATTTTCTCCTTTAAAACTGGAACCCCTCTAATTGCTTTCTAAATTGCCTAAGTTGCTCATTTCCCGCGGTGTAATTACAGCTATTTCTGGAAGCCAGGCTTTTGGATAGCTCTTGCCGGGAACGTTCCCTCATAAGCTAAGTATTCTTCTTCTTGCAGCTTCACAAATGTTGAGTTCCCAACTTGTCTTTTTTTCCATTGAATATAATACAATGAATTTAGAATGTAAAACACGGGAGACTTTTTTTTCTGCCGCATAAAAAATGATAGCTACTTGGTCATTTTTATATTTGAAAATAAGATTAAAAGTCAATTTAAACAGCTTCGTGATGTCAGATGCAATAAATTTGTTTTATTATTTTATTCAGTTTTCTATTTTCGCTACACTTACTTATAACCTGTTGGGTAATTACCTTAATGTCTCCATTCTATGTGGCCGAGAATGGTAATTTTGTCACCATACCTAGGCATTGTTCGTCTCTGCACAGGAAATCACAGTCAAGGTATGGTAAATATTGAAAGAAGTAAGACGTCATGTACACTGATGAGCTCATATATCAGTAGATTACGTTACCAATTCACATAATGATGTCATTTTAGAATGAGATAATGCTCTGTCCCCCTTGATTGTTCCACCGATGCCATGACTTATGATTGGCATTCAAATTCTGTCATATTCCCCATTGTTAAACATGAGAGAAAACGATGCCGTGGATTTTTATAATCTCTTACTTGGCAAGGAACAGTAGTGAGTATTGTTTCATGGTTTGTCGATTGTTTCAAATATCCTGCTTGGTTCTGCCATCTTTTTCTACAGCTTGTCTCGCACTGCGTCTGTTCTAGCTGGTCTCTTTTAGACTGCAGACATGGCCAGTCATTGCTGGCTATAAGGAAAGATAAAAAGATGGTCATAACATGTTAGGTTATGATTTTTCTTTATATCAGAACGCACATAATTTATTTGTTGACATTCATAAATATCAGAAATATTTATTTCATTTTTGGTCCACGCATTTTCGTAATTGTAACCATTACAATGCCCTATTGATATTGACCAGATGTAATCAGTCATTAGTGTTTCAGTCATTATATCTGACATAATTACTTTGTTTCTTGGATTGACTGTGTGTGTGAAGTATTGCAATGATGTCAGGGCTGCCTCATCCCTCGATCCTTTCCACCCCCCACAGCCCCGCCGCCAGCAGGCTACCTTCTCTCTTTACCATAGACTCTATTTCGGTCCCTGTACTAGTGAGCTCTCCTCCTCTCATTTGGCAACAGGGTAACGCCAGTCATGCCACCTTCACCTACTTTTCGAGGACATCGGTAATCCTCAGACTGCACGGTTGACTGACTGTCTCTCTGTGCCTTTAGTTTGGAATCATCTTGTTCTATCTTTCTCTCTCTCCTCCCTTTGGTTTGGAATCCTCTTGCTCTGTCTGTATCTCATTCCCTTTGGTTTGGAATCCTTTGCTTTGTCTGTCTCAATTTTCCTTTGGTTTGGAATCCTCTTTCTTCTGCCTGTCTCTCTCCCTTTGGTCTGGAATCCTCTTTCTTCTGCCTGTCTCTCTCCCTTTGGTTTGGAATCCTCTTGCTCTGCCTGTCTCTCTCCCTTTGGTTTGGAATCCTCTTTCTCTGCCTGTCTCTCTCCCTTTGGTTTGGAATCCTCTTGCTCTGCCTGTCTCTCTCCCTTTGGTTTGGAATCCTCTTGCTCTGCCTGTCTCTCTCCCTTTGGCTTGGAA
>NC_087205.1:67451348-67478848 GCF_015104395.2 Macrobrachium nipponense
GTTTTTTTATTACTCCTCTTTTCGCTTCCTTCAGTAGCCTTGCCATGGCCATTCAAGTGTCCTCTTTCCTTTTAGTTAACATTTTCTCGACCACTGTTCTCGAGACGGACCTCAAGCACCTTTTCACTCTCGGTTGATCACTTCATTCATTTGTGTTGTTTCCGACGTTTCTCAGAAACCCCCGATCTCTTGGTGTCGTTTGAACTCTCTTGTGCACTGACTGACTTGCGTAGTCAGGAATTCCAGTATAACCTTCCACCCTCCTCTTCTCTCCAGGTTCTTCCCGTGGCTGTTCTTCATTTAGTCTCCTTATGACGAGCGCTCTCTTCGCCGATTCTTTTCCTGTTGTTGCTTCAAATTAACATCTTACTTTAATATATCTGTTTTCTTTTATTACTTTACTTTCCTCGCCTCTCCTCTCTCCCCATGCATGGAGATGTTTATTGTTCATTAGTTTCTTCTGATATCAGTTTTTTTTTTTGTTCTTGAAACTATTTTCACGGTGCATTGTTCAGCATTTGCCCTTCGTGCATCGGTTACTCTTTCAAATCCAGTTGTTCCAATATCTTTGGCTGGGAGCCAAAAACGTCATATACGTAGGTACCCCAGCCTGCACAATGGTTACTAGAGAGTGGAAATTGTGCATATAATAATGTTGAGGGATGACCGTCTATGTTCATCTTTCCAATGCAATGTAAGGCTTCTAAACGTTCTCAGAAACCTTATATAGGTACATTAGATCTAGGCATTTTCCTCCTGAAAGCTTTATGTGAACAAGAAACCGATACCTGTGATGCATTTTAAGATTTGATTAGTTACAGCCAAGATGGATGTGCTAATCATATGAGTCCAGACCTGCTCAGACTGGTTTCCAAGGTGCCTTTGTCATGTGTAGGCCTATTGTGGTCTTGTGAATAAACTTCGCAGCTTCAGAGGCTTTCTCTTAAAGTGACTAATTTATGAGTTCTCGGTGGTGGTGTTTAAAATAAGAGCCGATTTATTTAGCCTAGTATCTCAGAGGGTATTGTACTGGGAGCTTGGTTGCTATAATCTTCGTTAGGGACAAGCATGTTGGGTGTGGAGAATGAAATAGTAAATGCGTAGAATATCTCATTCAATAGGGCAGTTGTTTTGGTTATCTGCATATATTTATGCTGTGTGAACTAGATTATTTAATGATACTTGCAAAGGCTCCCATGTTTCCTTTGAATGGCATACAAACAGTCACTGAAGCACAAAGAAATCAACTTAATGTTTAATTTGAAAACTGTGCTCTTCGCTAAGTTACCTGGTGTCACAGTGCCAACCTCATGGAAGCCCTTGTCCATTGTCTAGATAAAAGCAGTTACGCTAAAGTTACCCATTAAAATGATTGAATTTTTCTCTTACTGGGTCAAAATTCTCTTGCGTTTTATTAGAAATTTATGCCTGTGAGACGTGAAATTGTTTACATTCACTTCAGAAAGTTGTCTTAGACAGTATTGATTAGTTACATAAAGAACTTGTTAGTTTGCAGTAACCAACCTTGGGATTTTTCTCTGTAACACGAAATCAAAAGTAATGGTTTGACACTTGGTTTCTGAAACACGGTAAATTTACCTATACATTAATGTGCTTAATGATAAATTGAAGGCGCTACTTTCACTATATTTCGTAAAAATTTTAGTTCGAAAGAATAAAGAATAACATTAAAGTCTGAAGCTTTAGTTATTCTAGGTGTAACCTTTAACTCACATCTTACTTTTGAAAAACATCTAATGAAAGTTTAAGCAAGTGTCGCACGAAAGTTAGGTATTGTACGAAAGGCTTCATGTATTTATAATCAGTGTAACCTGTTTTATGTCATTTGTCTTTCCTTTACTAGAATACTGCTCTTCGGTGTGGATGTCTGCTTCTGCCAGAGATTTGCCTCTTTTAGAAGTTCGTGGTGGTATTTGCAGTTAAAACTTGGACCATCGACGGATGATCTCTTGTTTGTCAATTTTTCATTAATTGTGTTTTAACAGAGACCTTTCAAATTCTCAGTTGATCCCTGATTCCCTTTTCTCACCGAGAGCGACCAGATTCGCTGAACAGCAACATCAATATGCAGTCAATGTTCCTCTCTGCTGAACTTCTCAGCTCCAGAGGTCTTTTATCCCTGACATCGTTGGGCTGTGGAACATCCTCCCAGAGGAAGTCGTTCAAGCGAAGATGCAATGCATTACTACCCTAATATTATTCTTCTAGCATTTTAATATACTTTTATGTATTTATTAATTCGTTGGTTTATTTTTTTTTTTTTTTTTTTTAAGAAACGAGATTTCTTCCGTCTTACTTTTCCTAATGAACACAATATTCTTTGGAAGCTTGAATTTCAAGTCAATGGCCCCTTTGGTGGGCTTTTTCCATATGAATAGGGCTCATCCTCTTGACTAATAATGATAATAATATTAATAATAATATAAATGATGCATACATTATGTAACCAGATGTCATATTTTCATTGTAATTAATGGCTAAGGTAAAAAAAATAGGCTTGCAACGATATTCTATCTAACTTGCTTTTGACACCTCATATCCGACAATGCTGTCGTGCATGCATTTTTATATATTCTACCAAAACGCGGAAGTTTTTTTTTTTTTTTATTGCAGTAATGAATATTTTGTAAAATAGTTTGTGTCTGAGATGAAAAAGAACACAGGCGTTTTCAAACCGCAATCCAGATATCTAATAAAGTATATAAAACCCCTTTACCGCTTTCTTTAGCGAGTTGCTGTACTTCAGTCTGCCATTGACTGATCACTGCCAAACACCAAATCCACGAACAGATGTTTCCTCTATAAATTCAAGAGATTTCCTAGATTCATATGTATTTCATATATCTGGGATAATCCTGACATTTGAAGTTTATCTTGATTCTCAACGAAAATGTTTTCTTTGTTTCCTTGTCATTTTGTGTGCAATGTTTTTCGGATGATGATCATTAATAGTTAATGCACGTAAGGCATCTATCAGTACCTAGTGATTGTTAGAATGGTAAAGGAAACACGTGAGGTTGCTTAACGAATATTATTTGCAAATCCAAATGGGTACGGGTGTGTTCTTTCTTGACAGAAGCAAGTAAAATTCTGAACACAAACATTGTCTGAACAGAAGGTAAATACAAGTATGTAAGCAAAGCAAATTACACCAATGGCCTAGTTAATACAAATCACTAGTGATATAAGGCACTCAAAATAAACATAAATAAACAAGCAGTTAATACTCTAACAATCTGTACAGTGATCAGCAATAATTCAGTACTGGGTTCCATCAGAAATAAAAGATTGGGGTTTTCCAAACAAAGTAAATTTTGGCATTGACAGCCGAAAGAAATGTATAACATCCTTCGTGAAATATTCTTTCCTTATGATGTTCAGTCTGAGAGTGGTTGCATTTCTTGCTTCAATACTCGGATATCTTTGCCATTCTGAGAAATTAGGGGCATACAGCGTTTGTGGTTTATCCGTTGTCAGGTCGACGGACAGGGTTCCAGAAGTGTTAGAAACGGATAGAACACCTGTTGGCAAAGTGCTTTTTTCAAGCAGTTGTATAGCATTATATATCAGTAGGAACAGTATGGCAGCTGCATTAAAAGACTTTTCTCTTTGATGACTTAGCTCATTTTTTGTTGTCTGTAAAAGGAAATGATTGAGATGGCTTTGTCTGTTCGTCCGCACTTTTTCTAGCCGGACTCAGATCTTTAAAACTACCGAGGCTAGAGGGCTGCAAATTGGTATGTGGTCATCCACCCTCCAATCATCAAACACACCAAATTTCAGCCCTCTTGCCGCAGTAGTTTTTATTTTTATTTACGTTTAAAATTAGCCATAATCGTGCGTCTGGTAACGATATAGGACAGTTCACCACCTGCCGTAGTTAAAGTTCCATGGGCCGCGGTACATACAGCTTTTTATATATATACCGAGACCACGGGGGCCTGGATTATACGCTGTACTGAAAAGTCGATTACATTTTTTTTACTTGTTTATTATTTCATTCGGCCTGGAGAATTTTGAATGACATTTTGGAGATTATCACTATGCTACTTATCAACATCAGTCACTGACCAATCAAAGCGACGTTGAGTCATCTTCACCAGCAGAGAGTTCAGCGGAAGGTTTTCTTCCAATCTGAATATGAAAACAGTCGTTGCTTGCTTTTTTTTTTTTTTTTGAAGAAAGGAAGACACCTAGGCACGAAAAATATTCCCACATATTGAGTGATTCGTTGTATTTCCAGCCATGGAAAGTCACAACTTTTTCCAATGTAGTTATCAGTTCATCACCGCAGAGATGGTTCACCCGTGTGCATTTGTTCATAATGGGAAAATTAGGTGGGGGGGAGGGGGGGGGGGGAGAGCTCAAGAGCCTGAGCTTTAAACATGATTGGAAATATGTAAAAGCATATCAATTGGAAAATGAGCTCCGAAATGCTGATATTTCTATATGAGAGTGTAAACCGATTTATCATTTTTGAATATCTTGTTATTGCAAGGCGAATAAAACGGAAAAATTGTACTATTCCTTTCGAAAACAATGCGCTCTTCGGTAGTAAAGAGTTAGACGGAATACAGATATCTGGATATAAAAGAAAACATTTAGTTATGTCCAAGATTCTACTCATTGTATTGGGTTCACATCATGGTTGCCATAAAATTAGAATATTTTGGAGGTAAATGTTATTATATTTGAGCACAGTCTCTTTCAGTACTTTACAAATGGAGAATAAATCATCAGCCACTATTTTATGCTCATTGCGTTTTGCTCTCGTGACATTTACGACGCCCCTCAATAGTGCAGGTGGATTCATCGGGCCGTTTTGGACCTTTAATATCATGACGGTTCTTTTTGATAATGCAAAAGCAACTGCATGCCGTATGATGGTGCAAATCTTGTTGACATCTGAAACCCCAAAGGCTGGGGAACGTACAAGTAGGACATTTACAAACTTTGGGAACAGACGAGAAAACACTTCTAAGAAGAGCATTTTTGTCAGTATTTACTCTTCTCTTTTATCACTACATTTGCAACGATGTGGGATAGTCATAATTTTTCTGTAGATATGATTATGCGGAATGTATAACATAATAAACTTTGTTTTTACAATTTTGAAGGACTTCTGATGTCTAAGCCTGGACGTGTGGCGTTTTTCTGTCAAGGTAGTGAAAGAAAAACATCTTTTGGTTGAAGACATCGGATTCGATCGCGTCATCTTTGCTGCTCCTACAGTTAATGTATTAAAGGTGCGTCCACACGGTCGAACAATGTCCGACGGACAAACGTTGTTACCGATTAACAATTGTCTGTCGGTCTTTGCCTTGTGAGCAGAGTCAAAGCAGTGGTATACAACCTCATCTGGTACCACTGTTTGTTGCCAAATGTACTTCAGTCGTTTCAACGCTTATGACGTAAACTTGCTTCGCCTATGGTGTGGTAACAATGTTTGTCCGTCAGACATTGTTCGACTGTGTGGACGCACCATAAGAGTGTCACATGGTCTGTCCTCGTAACAAGAGAAGAACACATGAGAACACACATGTAAAATGATGTTGTCACAGTGACCTTTTATCATCTTGAAAAATACCCAAAAGTTATAATACAAATATTTTATGATCATGTTCCAGTGACCTCTGTATCGTCTTTAGTATAAACTATGTTGTTAAATGGATCTTTTGTGATAGTTTGGAAAACCGTAACGGGTTACCCCATGTGCGTGGAGTTTATGTGAACTAGCGTGAGTGAGAGATTGGCTTAGAGAGGAGAGAGAGAGAGAGAGAGAGAGAGAGAGAGAGAGAGAGAGAGAGAGAGAGGAGATACAGTCAAAACAAAACAAAATAATAATAAATAAAATAGACCTCCTTTAATATTAAATTTGATGAATTATAGAATGGAAATCATGATGCAAGATTTGACGTTGATATCCCCATGGTATAGGGTGGGGCAAATCAAATGCCCGAGTTTTGATAGGCTATTAGGAAAAGTAAAACGATACTTACAGAATTATATGTTGTTTTATTCGATGCCGTTTGTGTGATCACTTTTTGAAAATGGCATCAAGAAGATGGTGGCCATCTGTAGCGATGCACTGCTGAAGGCGATGTCCGAAGTTTTCGGCTGCTCCTCGGCACATCTCAAGGGGTATTGCAGCGATTTCCTCCCGAATTCGCATCTTCAATTCTTCCAAATTGTGTGGAGAAAGTGTTCAGAAGTCGGCCACACAATTTGGAAGAATTGAAGATGCGAATTCGGGAGGAAATCGCTGCAATACCCCTTGCGATGTGCCGAAGAGCAGCCGAAAACTTCGGACATCGCCTTCAACAGTGCATCGCTACAGATGGCCACCATCTTCCTGATGCCATCCTCAAAAAGTGATCACACAAACGGCATCGAATAAAACAACAAATAATTCTGTAAGTATTGTTTTACTTTTCCTAATAGCCTATCAAAACTCGGGCATTTGATTTGCCCCACCTTGTATATACTGAGAAGCTGGTAAGTTTTCAAATGAGTCGTGAAATATCACTATGGGTAAAGCTCAATATTCCTATTACCCGTTTCTCTTTTTTACGCCTATTTTATAATGCACCATGAGGTATCAAATACGCAAAGGAAATGTTGTTGGCGGGTAGGATTCGTTGATTATACTTTTTGTTATTAAGGTTTACGTTTAAGTTTTTTTTTTTTTTTTTTTTTAACCGCGAACTCTGGGCAGCATGGTACTTCAGTCGGATCTTTCCTAGATAATGACCCCCAGCAGAGTTCCGGGGTCGTTATCTAGGACTAATATTTCTTGGAGGTCATTATCTTTATGATATACTATACGGTCATCCCCAACGGGCTTGTAGTAAACGCACCGCAAAGGTGGATACATACATACCGGTTCAAAACTTTGGGGGTCACTGTAGGAAAGATCCCTCACAGTGTAGCACCAAAAGCCTGTTGAAGTTCTGCTCGATAAAAGACTAGATCAACGAATAAAACAATCTCCAGATTCATGGCTTTGTTGATGCTTTACTTTAGAACCGTAGGATGATGAAACATATTTTGAAAGCAAAAGAAATGACTCTCCCCTAAAAAGCTGACCCCGACTATTTGTAGAAGCTCAAAACATTTCAATTTATCAACATAAGTTGCAGAGCCTGGATTCAGTTCAGAGAAAATAGAACCGCTGCTTATTGACCATTTAAGTAGCTGTTTTATTTTCTGTGAACTGAATCCCGGTTCCGTAACTTTGGTTAATAAATTGAACTGTTTGGCTCTTCTACAAATATTCGAGGTCACCTGAAAGATACAGTGGACCTTTGTAGCCATATTTCCGATCATGATAGATTTTTGGACCTGAAACTTTTTTTTCTTGAAATCCGTCAAGGACAGTTGCTCATTCCAAGATTTCAAAGGCGCTGTTCAGTTCATCTGTTGCTGTAGCCCTCGTCAAAGTTATTGTTTTCGATGTATGATCAGAAGAACAGCAGAGGTGGCTACCATGGAATACCGTTTTAAAAACTCTAGGAATTGTAATTTATATCTGTTTGAAGTCTGCTGTAATCTCAATAACAATTAAATAATTGTTTCCTGTTATGGAAACATCTCCAAATTGCTAAATCAATAAAGCTTACGAGGATTAACCTGTTACTGATCAGCGTGGCTAGTCCGCTCTAGTATTCATCACATTTTATTCTTTTTTCTTTTACACTTTTCTAGACGGGATAGAATCGTGCCTGATTGTAAACGTTGTTCAAGTGCCGATCGCAGTAATCAAACAGGTAAATCGGAATCATTCTGATTCTTGACGTTTTGACACCTACCCGGATCACTGCTTCGTTGCGTTCAAGAGGTCTGGAATTCCCTTAGTGAGCCTGTTTCTTCATGACTTCCCTACCCATTTTTCACTTGGAAGGCAGGCAGGCTTCTTTTGTAGTTAAGCCATACCTCCACTGTTCGTTTTTGCTTTCTTTTCAGACTTCCAATGGAAAAAAACGTTTCGTTGTCCTCTCCAATGGCTTTGGCACTTCAAAAAACACCGAACAAACGAGTCAAGATGGGGCAGTTATAAGCAGGGGGCAAAAGTGACCAAACCAATCCTGACACTTAACTGAAGCATTTTGTTTCCATCCAGTCCCAGTATTGAGACCTGCGGTGGTTTGTACGAAAATTCATACGAAACTTTCTGTTTAGTGTTGTCCGAAGCTGTTTTCCCACTACATTTCCTACTAGAGACCTCGAATACGAAATACATGTTTTCAATACGTCTCGCAGAATATTAACTGCTGTAAAAATAAAAAAACTTCATTCATGCAAAGGACAGTGGAGATGATACAAAAAAAAATGCTAGTAATTAAGAGTCCTCCTGAAAAAGAGAGAGGAAGAAGGGAGGGCTATAGGAATACCATAAACTGGAATATCTGATGAACCACTGTTGGTTACCACCCTAGAAACTGAATGGTCGCCTTGTCAGGGACTTAGAAATAATATTTAAGACATATTTCCAAGGAGAAATTTCCTCTCCTCTCCCTTGCTCTCTTCAACTGCAGGTGGGGGAACATTCAACAAAATTGCAGAGGCATCATTTTCCGATTAAGTTATCATTATTCTTTCATTGCCAGGGGAAACCCGAGGAACCCTTATTGGTGAACAAACGCCTGGGAAATGTTCTACCACTTACACCAAGAGGACTCGGGGGGAGAGAGAGAGAGAGAGAGAGAGACGAGGGGGGGATAAGGGAGAGAAACGGAGAGAGAGAGAGAGAGAGAGAGAGAGAGAGAGAGAGAGAGAGAGAGATCCTTCATTTGATGATGCAAGGTACATATTAAAGGGGAAGCGAAGTACAGGAGGGATAGTAAGAAGTGGAAATTTTATGCCTTTGGAAGTCATCGACGATTCATCCGCTGAAGTGTGAATGTGATGGTGACGGTTGTGCCGAAGTTTGTGGTCTTCTGGAACCAGCTGCTTTCAGGGGAAACGGTTCAACGTTGAAAGCAAACACGCAAATACGGGCACATACACACACACATATATAGACTATATATATTTACGTATGAATGTATGTTAGTATGTTTGTTTGTGTGTGAGTGTGAGTATGCGTGTTCCTGCGCTTGTGCTTGTGTTAGTAGGTTTTTTATAATGTCTCCTCAAGAGGAAGAGAATCTGGCTTCGACTTCCGAGATTGGCTGGACGATTTAGGCTTCTTCTATTGAGGTCGCTTGTACCTGCGCTCACTCATATGCAAGTTTATATCATTAGGCTTTTATCTACTTTAATCGTCTGCAATAAGGTCAAGGAAGGTCATGAGACTAAAAACATCATACCAAAAGATTTGCGGAAGAGCTCGGTAAACATATGGCCGGTTCGCTTTCACAAGGTCGTAAGGTGGATTACTTTCTACCCCAACAGTCCCCTCAACCTTCAATCAGTAATGTTCAGTTTAAGATGAAAACAAGAGTATAAAGGTCGCTACCTCAGCCCCATAACTCCTGACGAGTGCATATATATATATATATATATATATATGATATATAGATATATATATATATATGTGTGTGTGTGTGTGTGTGTGTGTGTGTGTGTGTGGGTGTGTATTATATACATGACCACCGAATTGTGAAAGCACTCGTCTCTGAAGTCATTGCAGTCGGTGGACTGAATCCGCCAGGTGACGAGACACTTATCAGTTATTCGATCTTGATCCCAAGAAGAAGTTAAATGAAATGTTGATGGCTATTTTAATAAGATATTTCCCTGGAAAGGTTCTCAAATTTAGGACAAACAACTAACCATGGTTTCTTGATACATGTAGACGAACCTACCATGACAAAGACTAAATTCAACGCTTGGAGACAAAATCGTTCAAGGGAAAATAACGTCATATTTGTTGATTCTCACCATGCTGCGAATAGAACGTACTATACAGCCGATAGAAATGACAATAATTCCTTAAAGAGGAAACTTGAAGGAATTACTCGGCCTCATCTGCGGTGGACCAAATTCGTATCTATCTTCGGGTCAGGCTCATCTTCATTCCCCCACTACTAACAGATGATGGTTGATTGGTTACTGGCCCTAAGGAAAAGGCTGAACTGCTTCATCGAGCGTTTGAAGCTATAAATCAACTGAAGATGATCATCCTGAACCTATTCTTGCAAAATTTACATTTCGCTCCAGGGATGTTAAGAAAATTCTGGACCTTGATAGCTGGGGTGGAGAGGATCTAGACGGTTTCTTCCCTTTGTTTTTTATGAAAGTATCTATTGTGTTGTCTCCCAAGATTAGTAGATCCTGTAGGTTTTTATGCCGATATAGTATCTTCGTGGATGAGCGTAAGCTTAGTAATACAATGCTTGTTGCAAAGAGTGTTATATCTGCAGACTTCAGTAACTACAATTTCTATTTTCCCTGTGTTCTCCAAAGTCGATAAAAATCTTATTTTTAAGTCACTACATAAGTATGTAGATCTAAAAGATTATTAGCTGATAGACAATATGCGTATATGAAGCAGTTAGGTACCTGCAATGCTCTTTTAGACTCAGTTTGCTATTTGCAAAGGAACCTTAAAGGGGTTTTGAGTGCAGAGTAATTCAAATAGATTTTAGTACTGCTTTCGATTTAGTAAATCACAATCTTGGAGTAGATGGATGTGTTTTAGGATGAATTCAAGATTTCCTTACAAGTAGGCAGCAGCAAGTTGCTGAGGACGGGAGATCTTTAGTGAACCAAGACCTGTTTTGTCTGGAGTTTCACAGGGTACTGTATTTGGTCCGCTGTTATTTTCATTGTATACAGGTGATAATATGGTTGTTGGTCTGGAAAATAGTATTGTTCAGTATGCCGATGATGAAAATAGTATTGTCCAGTATGCCGACGATGCAACACTGTGGGTGTAGGAAAGTCTCTACTTATGAGAAATGAAGCTGCCCTCGGCCTCAATTGGGACATGGTCCGGACCAGAGAATGGTGTAGTCGGTGGGTATGAGACTGAACTCCACTAAAACGAAAACACTCTTGATTAGCAGATCTCGTACAGGTTTCCCACGCCATCCTGCCCTTCAGGTGGATAGAACTTAGCTGAAAGAGTGAAGCTTTAACTCTTCTAGGTGTAACTTTTGACTCGCATGTAACTTTGAGAAACATCTAATGGAAGTTTAAGCAAATACCGCACGAAAGTTAGGTATTGTTCGAAAGGTCCCATATCTTACTATAATGGGCGTAATGTCTGTCCATCCGTCTGTCATTCAAACGGCTGGTCCGATGGGCATGACACTTGACAGTGTTATAGTGGGGACCCCTAAGGACTTAGTTAATTTACGCATTTTTCATAAATATTTTCTGTATATATATATAATATATATATATATATATATATATATTATATATATATATATTTGCTAGTATTTATAACATTGATAAAATCAGTGCAACCTGTTTTAGGTCGTTTGTGCTTCCTCTGGTAGAATACTGTCCTCCGGTGTGGATGTCTGCTTCAGCCAAAGAACGAGTGGTTTATGTTGGCAGGTTTTTGTTTCCTAATAGTAGCAGTTATGACTTAGACCATCGTAAGTTTTATTTCAGCAGAGATCTTTCACATATACAATTGATCCCTGATCCCTTTACCTGCCACGAGCAACCAGATTTGCTGAACAGCAGTACCAATATGCAGCAAATGTTTTGCCTCGCTTTTGTACTTCTCAGTTTCAGAGGTCCTTTGATTCTCACACCATTGGACTGTGGATCAGCCTCCCAGATGAAGTCGTGCAATTGCAACTTCAAAAGTTCAAGCGAAGATGCAATGCATTACATCCCTAATACTTTTCTCCTTGCATTTTAATACCTTTTTATCTATTAATTCATTTTTTCTCTTTTATTTTATTAAGTGGGATCTCTTCTTTAAGTATTTCCTTTTACCCCCTCTTACTTCTTCCTAATGAACAAAAACTTCTTTGGAAGCTTGATAGAATAGGTCCCCTTCAGTGTTGTCCGAGAGAAATGGATATTAAACGGCAGCTTGAGGTTAATGTTTGTAGATATATATAATATATAAATTATATATTATATATACAATATATACATACACATATATGATAGTACATTTATACATACATATATATATATATCATATATATATATATATATATATATTAGTATATATATGTATGTATGTATGTGTATGTATGTATATGTAGTATGTATGTATGTGTATGTATGTATGCACGTTTGTATTTGTGTTTGCAAAACCAGATTAAGCAAGAGATATTAGTATAGTCCAGGCAACAACCATGAGAGTGTGAATACAAGGATGAAGGCTTGCATTCTTTGTTGATTTGTGGTAGTCGAGACAGACAGACAGACAGACGCACAGACAGACCGACCTACGGACAGACAGATTGATAAAGTTTTAGTAATGGGTTTTTAGAAACACTTTCGGTATAAAGATAAACAGCGAGAAAGAATTGTACGTAGAGTACTTTGTCGTAGAAAGATTTACAAATCCGGATATAATGAGAAACACAAAGTCCTTAATGGAGGCTGTATTTCAGATGTCTGAAGAGAGAGAGAGAGAGAGAGAGAGAGAGAGAGAGAGAGAGAGAGAGAGAGAGAGAGAGAGAGAGAGAGAGAGAGAGAGAGAGAGAGAGATGTCTGCATGATTCCCTGAAGGGTGGAGGGAGAGCACAAGACATTTTTGTCAACTTGTTCAAAAGCTTTCTCGAACATTAGAAAAATTTCCTCCATTCGGTGAGATAATTTAGACACGGTTTTAGGGAGAAAGGGAAGTAGAGTGAAAGTAAGACTAAAATAACTGTTATATCTGTTAAAAATAGGGAGCAAAGTCCAAGACAGGAGGCGAGATATACCCAAATGTTTCCTTAATATTAGATTGGTGGGAGATATCCAGTGGAGCCTCCGGCTACTCAATCGATTAACCTCACCGGAACCTCTCTTAATGAGTACCTAGTTTTCTTTTCAGTTTTTCTCCTTTCATCTTGTTTTCAACATAGAAATGTACCTCTCTCTCTCTCTCTCTCTCTCCTCTCTCTCTCTCTCTCTCTCTCTCTCTCTCTCTTGCTGATGTTTTACTTGTTCGCTTAACATAATATCAATTTTGGCTTTTATTGCTGCATTCTGTACTCGTGGCCTATTACGTAATGTTACAGAATTTTCCATTTTTTGTTTTATCAGATGCTGCTGACGCCCCTGTCCAGTGAATTAAGATAATCATATGATATTTTTCCTCTTTAACAGAATAGATACGTCTTATATCTTACTTTATTATCTTTAAATCATAGGGCGAAATTTATTCACCTCTGCTAGTATGTCTTCCCTCCCGCCCTCAAAAAAAAAGAAAAAGAAAAAGAGGAAAGAAAAAAGGACAGCGAACATGGACAGATATCATGTCACCTGCATTTTATGAAATCTCTCCCCCGTCTGCAAATGCAATTTCCATGCAATATTCTTGTCTGTCTCCATTGTACACATTTTGTTGGATATTTTACAGTTTTGTCTTACGTACATGTTTTTAAATATATATATATATATATATATATATATATATATATATATATATATATATATATATAATCCCCAGCAAAAAAGGATTTCCTATAATGAACATGGAAATAAAAAAAATCGTATACGTTATGTTAGACATACTTTGTACTTGGATGAGTGACCAAGAAGAAATTCCAGGCACTGTTGACTCACGAGTTCCTTGAACATGCATGGGCTAGGTATGGATTGGCACCTTTATCCCAAAAGCATTGCTGAAAAATGGAAGGGTAACACCTTTTGGAGCCATCCCATCTTTTGCACGCGACGAATTTCACAGCTTTCATTTCCCTGTACCAAACAAGAGTGCACCTTAGTCATAAATAGATAAATTTTGTATTCACCAGCTGTTTTTTTATTTTTATTTTTATTTTCAAATCACTAATATATGATAAAAATGGCTGGATTTGCCTATAAAGTACAAAGCACTGCGCTCTTATCGTCTCTCTATCTGGTGGTCAGTGAAAGGTAACACTAACTGCTCAGAAATAAGGAAAATCCTGGCGGGTGGCGTCGACTTTTATTTTAATGGCACCTAAAATGGATAATGATTGTCTGGGGATGTTTCACTTCCCTTTAGAAGCTCTTGCCGAAGGAGTTGGTGAAAGAACCCAGAGCCCTTGGAAGAAAAACCTGGCTGTCGGCGAAATGGAAAAGTTCTCTGAGGAAAACTAGCAAAATAAAAGTTCTGTATTGATGGCTTAGGGGGGCGCTGTCACACCGAAGGGTTTTTTATTCTTGTGATGCTGTAATAGAATCAAAAGGTGTTAATTTTGTCACTTAGGTCAAATAGTTCAATGAAGTAAACGCATTTTCTTACTTCAGGGACTAAATGCGAAATAATAAGTGGTATTCTTATTATCCAGTTCATAAACACCTTTATTATTTAGAACACTATGCTCGTTGGACAATACTTGACAGCTTTCGAATCATTAGACCTCAATAATCTGTAGTTTATTTACTCTAAGGATAGTCTGTGTCAAAACTGAGAACTATTCATTTACAAAAACGTCATTAAGGAACAATCTGGTGCCAGAATATGTTATGCTATATACCTGCTATGACTTTTTTTTATGCAAGTTTGGATTTTACCGATTTAGATATAGTGTCGTCGGTTTCGGATGTTCTGAATAGCTATTCTTCCTGCACGCAAAAAGATTCCAGTCTTTGGTTTAGATGACGCTAATGAGTGTTCACTTTGTCCACCATTACGGGCTGAATTGGATAAACTTAGCAGAAAATATGCACCATTCAGCACCATCAGTCAAGGCAAGTAGGGAGGCAAGACAAGTTTACAGCTAGCCTCCTATGAGGTACTTAGCAGATCAAATTAGCTGAATTTTTCCAGACAGGCTACTAGATAGGGCAAATAAAGTAGCCTGTAGTTCTATTTTTATGCAACGTTCCTTCCAACTCTCCATGCCGGCTACCTACTACCTTGTTTGTGAAAGACATACAAGAGTCCGGGATGAGGTTGACATCATCCTACAACACTGACCATCTTGATAGGGCAAGCAGGCAGACAGAGAACTGGTGGAGGAAAAATGGGTGACAGGTAGCTCTAAAGACGAATAAGTCACCTGACTGCGCTGTGACTGACTGAAACATCTGTTTCCTTCAGGAGGTCTGCCACCAATATGCCCTTTGCGTTTGGGAGGCGATGGAGACATATCTCTTGTGAGCTTGACCTTCTTGATGTCCCTTTGGCATCACATTCTGGGCTGCCTTTGGTCTTGTGTCCCCCGGTAGAATGTCTAATATGTCGAAGGCCAATGTGTATCCAGGGGGAAATGACATCTGGGATTGACTTGAACACATAGTCTGCCTTCTTTGTGGAAGTCATCCTGTTGCGGAGGAAGAATTGTTTGTTCAACCTCTGGACCCATGCAGACTGTCTTACTGTTGAGAATGGAGGTAGTGGGAGGTTGATCGCATACATGTTTGGTTAACGGCCTGCAGACATACCAGGTGTTTTTCCTTAAACAATTTATGCTGGAAGCTTATCTTCATGTCCTTAGGGAACAAAACTAAAACTGGGGCACCATAATTAGTCAATATCTTTTTGTAATACTAAGTATGGATGTATTGAGTCAGTTCATTGTGAATACCAAGCTAGTGAAGGACAAATCTTGAGTTCTTAAGAGAGAACAAAGTGAGAATTTAAACACTGTATATAGTTCGTAAGGCATGGCTGTAATGACTCCATTAATTATCTGGGTATTTATGAAAATACCATGGTTGTCTTTCAGTCATTTTGGGAGGTCCCCAGTATAAGGGAAAGACACAGGATTCTGAGTGAGGCTGACTTTATTCTCTGAAATTGACCTGTTTTGATTGGGCGCCTCAGATGGGAAATGAGCGACAGGCAGGTAGTTGATGTGGTTTGTGGATGGAAAACAGGTGACAGATCGCTCCAGTGACACATAGGGCACATGACTTGCCATCGATTAATTCGTTTACATGAACGACGAGATTATGGAATGTGATTAACATTGTGGCCTATACCAGTGCTTGGAATATGATTAACACTATGAACTATACCAGTGCTCATATTAAAGAATAGGACCACTTACACCTGATAGGAGCGCGCTCATCAGTTATCTTATGTTCCGTCTCTGGTAAGTCATCCTTCAAAATCAAAATTTATGTGCTACTGGTATCCTTCAAGACCTTCACTGGAATAACTGCACCCTTCGCTGTTGTAGACACATACCCTTTAAAATGAAATAGACCGAAGCCTGTGGTATTAGTATCCTGATCCTCTTTCCCTAGATCAGCATTATACACACTCTTCATGTTGTTTCGGTAGTATTTAGCGTTAATATCCTTTTCTTTTGAAACTATTGGAATTGCACTTTTCTGTCCTGTCTTGCCCTCAATTGACTGAGTGGACATTTACAAAATAGACGGGATCCTCTGCACAACCGTCATGAGCAATGAATCTTCCAGTGTTATGCGATGCAGTTTTTTCAGTATTCCCATCTGACTTTACTCCACGAGCTATTGTGTTTATTGTTTCAGTATCCAGTCTTCTTTCAGAATAACTTTTTTTGCAGTATTTTCACTCATGTCGCCTGCTACGTGGCAGATGGCCTTTATTTTCTATATAGTCGTTCATATCTTTTAAGCCATGGGTTTTTAGATGATAGAATTAACGCAGATATTTTCACGTAGCTATTTCTCTTTTGATCATTCATTATTCCAGGCTGTCACAGGTTATACGTAGCAGCCTTGGGAGGGTTCTTTTCTCTGGAAAATGATGCCTGATCACAGCGGAGACATTTCTTCTTCGTCTGGGCAAAGTAATCTTCAAGGGAGAACGAATCCACCTACTTAATGCGCCGATCTCCTTTGGATTTTTCTCTTCGCTCTTCTCCTCAAAGGGATCAAAGAATTAAGCTCTTCACACATGCACCACAGTCTTGTCTTTTATTCCCGGCTCTAGCTAAGTCTGTAATATCTGTAAGAAACCTCTCTTACTCCTTCTTCATACTTTTCCCCTGAAAGAGTGAGAGAGAAAGAGAGAGAGAGAGAGAGAGAGAGAGAGAGAGAGAGTCTGGTGGAAACACAGCTTTCTGAGAGGTAATTTCCATTGCTGCATGAATTTCTGTTTATTTGTGCCGTTTCTTGTTACCTGTCAACTTTTCTGTTTCTGATTTTTCTGTGAATTACTTTCGCAAAGTTTTCTTTATACCCACCTTTTATAAACAGTCTTAAGGCTCTCTCTCTCTCTCTCTCTCTCTCTCTCTCTCTCTCTCTCTCAAAAAAGTAAAAAAAAACACACACACACACAAACAAACGCACGCGCGTACTGAAACGTACGTACATTTGTCAGTCGCCTTATTTTACAATTATTATGTTCTCGTTTAACTTTGTTTTGCGCACAGCTCATCCCTCCCCTTTCTTTACTCTGGCAGTCATTCAGCCAGAATATCACCTTTAACCTTCCAGGATAGAATGGAAATAAAGCATCTATTTGCAGAGGCCATGATCAACAAAACGTATTTACCAGATGCATCATTTATTATTTTTATTTTTTGGCTTCGACTGAAAACGAGGTACACTTATGGTCACTAACGATTACAAACAATATTTTAATCAGTTTTATGATGTCCCATTTCAGTCGCGCATATTAATCCATTCCAAACAAACCCAAGTAAAACTGTAAATTGTTATAATTTATTAAATAAAATAAGTAACGACAGCAACGTCAAGAACCCTCAGAAGTCGCAGAAGGGGAAGCCAGGATATTTTAAGCAGTGACAAAAATTTCCCTGCAGTGTCGTTCTTTCAGGACCCAACTAATGTAATCACGTCTCTTCTACAGTCATGAACTTTACTCTGGAGCAAATGATGGAGTGTTCTTTCGTATGCTCATTCAGTCTTTCAAGAAAGCTCCCTGGATTTGTCATTTATTCTTGCAATCAAGCTCTCTGAATTTGTCATTCACTTTTTCAAGCAAGTTCTCTGAATGTGTCATTCACTTTTTCAAGGAAGCTCCCTGAATTTGTCGAATTCTGCATGAGATATCCAGATTTATCCTGGGTCTTTTGTTTAAATAAGAGAACCAGGTAACTGAATTGTGAGGTACTTGGTGTACTTACTCTTCGTTTACATTGACTACTTTGTTTTCCTCTAAAATCTTAAGGTGTAATCACATCTATATAGGAGTGTTAATTTACGTGCAGCAGAGGATCACTAGGTTTCTAATAAATACCTTACAACGTAATAAAAAAACACAAACGAAAAATGAAAGCAGTTGTACCAAGAACATTATCTATGCATAAAGAAATACCTCTGGGAAAATCAATAAAGATAAGAATAAGAAAGCAAAACATTTTAGAAATGGTGAGGCACCTCCGATAACTCGGCTGCCTTTTTAAAATAACGTTATTGCTCAATTTGGTTTATTTTATTTCTGCTTTCTTGTGATTGTAGTAACGACTGGAAGATCATGGCCAGAGCGTGAGCTCACCAATGGTTATTGAGCACAAGCGCCAATAAGAAGGTAGCTTCGTTTTGACAAGGTTGGCCATTATTAGATACATCGTCCAAATTCTGCAGCAATAACCAATGGTAAAGGATCCGAAAACCGATGCTGGAAAATTAAGCTAATTGCCATGGTTTGATACGGGCCTGTCGGACTCATTAAATTTACGGGTCCACTAATCTTATAAGCCATTTGCTGGATATCTGTTCGAAGCTCATCCGGATCCTGTGTTGTATTCCCCCAAGTCTCTTGTATTTCCCATTTTTATCTTCGTTTCTTTTTCATTACTATTTGTGAAATGGACAGTATGCATGACTGACTTTAATCCGGATATTTCATTAGATACTTTGTTATTGTCCTGATTGGATTGGCTAGACATATAAATGGAGGCAGGATTCTTCAAAATCTTGGATCCTTCACTGGATTCACCTCGAGGCCATTTTACTGATGAAAGAAAATTTTGGTTCTTGCGCAGGGCATTTCAACAATGTTGAAAAAATGTTGGGAAGACGTATCAACATTTTTATTTCGTTAGCACTTAACTTCTCTCGTTTGAACTTCATAATGGTTTACGAAACGAACTCGGTAAATAAATGATAGGAGTGCTTTTCATTTATGTATTCTTTATCCGTCTCTGTTAAATGAATGTTCCAGTGTCTGCGGGAAACATCAACTCAATGCTTTGAAGAGGAAACCGGCAAAAGTCCTTAATTCTATTCCGACAGGTATTATTTAATCTTCCTTTGAAATGGCAATGAAAAGAAAGACAAAGTCTGCACCCTTTTGAAAAGAGGAAATTGCAGATTCGGTGAAAGATGTTACTACAAACATCCCAAGGTATGTCACAATTATGAAATCTATGGTAAATGTGCATACCTATGAGGATGAATGCAGAGATCTACATCCAAAAATCTGCAAAAACCTAAAAGAAGGAAAAGGATGTAAGTTCAACAAAAAATATAAATATATGCACCCTGTAGCCATAAATAAAAAATCAATTAAATAATCAATTAAATAATAAAATCCAAAATAGAAAAGAAATAAATAAAGAGAGGAACAAAGAACATGAGGCGAAGGAAACAAACAAGCCATCACCGCGATATGGAGTGTCAGCAAAGAATTTGCAAGCATCAGCTCCAAGATACAGCTCAAGAGACAAATACTGTATATACGATGCTAGGGGATGGTGCAGATACGGAGAAAATTGCAGATTCATACACAAAATGAATAATTATGATGAAGGAAGATAAAATATATTGGAAAAGGAGGATTTTTTTAATGTCAGAATTTCTGGAAAGGAAGAAAAGAACATACCAGAACAGGAAAGAGACATGAGAAAATCCTTATTATTACCCATATCAAATGAAGGAGATAACACGCAAGCCATCATAGTGATGAATGCGCAGGGTTTAGTTACGAGTAACTCAAAAAGAAAAATAGAGTTCTTAGAAGAACTAACCCAAATTGAAAAGAAAATAGATATAATGAATATAAGTGAAACCTGGTATTCCCAGGAGACTGGTAATGATGATCAAATAAAAGGATTCCAAACTTATAGATCACAAAGAAAAAATAGGAATCAAGGGGGAACCGCAATATATGGGAAAGACATAAAACAAGGAAAAATATATGAGAAATACAGTAACTCAGAATGTGAACTAATAGCGGTAGAATTTGAATCTGAAAAATTAATGAACATAGTAATATATAGACCCCCTAATACTGAAGAGTTTGACACAATAATAGAAAAATTGGATGATATATGTAGAAATCACATGGACTGGACTATTCTCCTATCCAGAGACTTTAACTTTCCTTTCGTAGATTGGAAAGAACGAATAGGAGATTTTGGTTGTATTTATACATATAAAAAAGAGAGTAATAGTAGTGCAGAAGATAAGAGGCAATTCGAAAAGCTATTAGATATGCTACTAGAATACAACATTCAACAAATAAATCACCTGCCATCAAGAAAAGAAAATACTTTAAACCTGGTATTTGTGAACGAGGTGAATTATATTAAAGAAATAATAGTTTATAATGCGAGTATTTCAGACCATAATGTCATGGAATTAACAGTCCATTCCAAAGCAAGTGAAAACAGAGGATAAGTAAGAGATGAAAAAGTGGGAAGGATATGGAAAATACAATTTCTACAGTAAAAATATAAAATGGCCAGAAATAAATGAAGAATTAAACAAAGATTTGGATAACATTTTCGTAAGTGATGATATAAGGGTAAATACGGAGATATATAAAATATTAGAGAAAATAGTGGATAAATATATACCGAAGAAGAAAAGTAAACATCAGTCATGCATACCAAGAGACAGAAGGATCTTGTTCCAGAAAATCAGAAAGTGGAAAAAAGGCCTTACAAAATGCATGGAAAGTGATGGAACTAAAAAGTAAGATAGAAAATGCAGAGCAAAAGATTGTACAATCAAAAGAAAATGAAAAACGGGACTTGGAAGAAAAAACCCTAGTAAATATCAAGCAAAACCCTAAACTGTTGTACTCATATGCGAAAAAGATGAATAAAAGAAGAATAGAAATAGGCCCTCTAAGAATTGAAGGAAGGTTAACGAATGAAAAAAGGAAATATGCAACATATTGGCAGAAAGATATAAGAGAGAATTTACCCCTAGAATTGATAATGAAGATAATGATACAGAAATAAGGGATGGAAATAGTGAATATTTATCAGACATAGATATTAATGAAGCCGATATTGTGCAGGCTATTAATGAAATTAAAAATGGAGCTGCTGCTGGGCCTGATAGTGTTCCTGCTATTTTGTTAAAGAAAGCAGTTCATTCTATCGCAAAGCCCCTTGCAATATTATTAAGACAAAGTGTAGGGACAAGTTTAATATAGGACAACATGGTTTTGTACCCGGAAAAAGTACACAAACCCAACTGTTAGTCCACCGTGAGAACATATACAAAATTATGAAAAACGGAAAAGAAACAGATGTGGTTTATCTAGACTTTGCCAAAGCTTTTGACAAGGTAGATCATAATATATTAGCGAAGAAAATTAGAAAACCTAATATAGTGGACAAAGTAGGAAGATGGTTAAAAGAATTTTTACACAACAGAAAACAGATAGTTATTGCAAACGATGAAAAATCGGATGAAGCTAAGGTAATATCCGGTGTGCCACTAGGTACGGTGCTAGTTGCATTGCTGTTTGTTATTATGATTGCAGACATAGACAGTAATGTTAAGGAATCGTTAGTGAGTAGTTTCGCCGATGACACAAGAATAAGTAGAGAAGTTACTTGTGATGAAGATTGGAACGCGCTACAAAGAGACCTTAACAAAGTATATGATTGGGCAGAGGTAAATAGGATGACATTTAACTCTGATAAATTTGAATCAATAAATTATGGAGATAGAGAAGGAAAGCTATATGCATATAGGGGACCTAATAATGAGACAATCACATATAAGGATGCAGTTAAAGACCTTGGTGTGATGTTGAATAGGAACATGTTATGCAATGATCAAATACCAATTCTATTGGCAAAATGTAAAGCAAAAATGGGAATGTTGTTACGGCACTTCAAAACAAGAAAAGCTGAATACATGATTATGCTTTATAAAACGTATGTTCGTAGTCCACTTGAATATTGCAATATGATATGGTACCCACACTATCAAAAGGATATTGCACAAATAGAGAGTGTACAAAGGTCCTTTACAGCTAGAATAGAAGAAGTTGAGGATCTAGACTACTGGGAAAGACTACAATTTTTAAAATTATATAGTCTAGAAAGGAGAAGAGAACGCTACATGATAATTCATGCATGGAAACAGATAGAAGGAATTGCCGAAAACATCATGGAGCTAGAAATATCAGAAAGAGCAAGCAGAGATAGATTAATAGTGCCCAAAACTATACCAGGAAAAATAAGGAAAGCACACAGGACATTAATCCACTACGCACCAGCATCGACAAGGCAGCGTCTATTCAATGCGTTGCCAGCTCATCTGTGGAATATATCAGGAGTGAGCGAAGATGTGTTTAAGAATAAGCTCGACAAATATCTAAGCTGCATCCCAGACCATCCAAGATTGGAAGATGCAAAATATACCGGAAGATGCACTAGCAACTCTCTGGTAGACATTAGAGGTGCCTCACACTGAGGGACCTGGGGCAACCCGAACAAGATGTAAGGTAAGGTAAGGTAAGGTGACCACGCTGACAAAGTAGATATGAAACATTTATTTAAAAAGATGGCTTGAAATGATCAAGCTTTTATTTGGTAAGGTGCACCCAAAATCTAAATTTAGTACCTTTTTATTACGTCAGGATATGAGTCCATGAATTTGTCGGAGTATTTAGTATTGAGATTACTCAATCAATTCTTACTTCCAAATTTAAATGTGAGCTAAACTGATAAAAAATAGAAATGGGTTCAGAAAAAGACCGAGTAAAGACATGAAATTTTTGTATGCTGTCTCTGTATTGTCATCTCGGAGGGAGAGAGAGAGAGAGAGAGGAGAGAGAGAGAGAGAGAGAGAGAGAGATGGGGGGGAGGGGGAGGGGGAGAATTCTTTTCAGTTGATTAGAAAGGATGAATTAATCATGAAATGTAGACTATAAAACCAAGTACTCTGACACTTTTAGCCTTTTTTTTCTTCTTTTTTAGCCATTCAGCGCTTTAGGCAGTGAAAGGAGGAGAAGAAAGGATTGGACTTTTATTATTATTATTATTATTATTATTATTATTATTATTATTATTATTATTATTTTATTATTATTGAAATAGTTTAACCTGACCACTGAGCTGATTAAGGCTCTCGTAGGGCTGCCCCGAAGGATTCCAATGAAATGGTGCACCAGGTCTAGGCCATTGGCCAAGCTTAGGGACTAAATGAATAATGACAATGAAAGAAAAAAAAAAATTTATGCAAAAAAGCATATGCTTCCACCATGAACACACGTACACATTAATGTACTCACAATGACAATTGAGATGAAGATTTAAAGGTGAAACTGAGAGAACATCCACAGTTGTACTAAGACGTAATAGTTAGAGAAGTTGAACAATGAGATCAAAGAAAGGAAAGCTCAAATAGTGGGCGTAGATATGAGCTGAAGGTACTCCACAAACGCCCGTAACTAGTGCCTCAGCTGGGTTGAAAATGATGCTTATGTCTCATACAGTTTAAAAAAAAATACAGAATAGTAAGGTTATTCATAATGGTTTCTTCTTTTCTTTCAGGTATGTTTTAGCAACTATTACAATTAAAAGTTATGTATCCGAAGTAAGTACTCTCAGTTTTATATCATAATGTAGCGTTTACATACGTATCCAACAATATACATACATACATACATATATATATATAGATATATATATAATATATAGATATATATATATATATATATATATATATCTATATATAATATATATATATATATATATATATATATTCTATATATATCATATATATATTATATAATATATATATATATATATATATATAGGTGTCCATAAGTTCCCGGTACCATTACAAGTATTTGTTGCTTGTAATGGAACTGGGACTTTATGGACACCCTGTATATACATATATACATATACGTATATATACATACATACATACATATATATATATATATATATATATATATGTGTGTGTGTGTGTGTGTGTCTGTGTGTGTGTGTGTGTGTGTGTGTGTGTGTGTGTGTTTAATAACCATAATGCCCTCTTCTCAAATTCTTTGCCCCAAGCGTAACCACAAAAAAAGGAAGGAATTTGAGAAGTTAAGAGGGCATTGTGGCTATTACATTTACATATGTATCTGGGTTAGTGCCGTCAGTGTGCCTCACGCGGTGCATTGTAGGCATTACTAGAGGTTTTTGCAGCGCACCTTCGGCATCTAGCTGCAACCCCTTTCATTCCTTTTACGTTCTTCCATTCATCTTCTCTCTCTTCCACCTAGCTGTCCACACTCTCCTCACAATTATTTCGTATTGCAACTGCGACGGTTTCTTCTTATGACATTTCAAGCCTTTCCACTTCCAATTTTCGCTTCGTTTCAGCGCTGAACGACGTCGTAGGTCCCAGTGCTTGGCCTTTGGCCTAATTCTATATTCCGTTCCATTACGGTTTCTCCAAAGTAAAGTTTGTCAACATCAACGAGAACTGTTGTTACAGTATAAAATAGTAGCCTTCTTTACTGTACCACTATGATTTGGATCATTTTGCTTATAGGGATTACATTCATAGGCTTCCTATATAATAAAACAAGTAAACAATGGGCCGAAGAAATCGAGTTTTCTGCACAGCCTATAATGCTGTATGAAACTCTCAGCCATGGACCTGTGGTGGCCTGTATTGGAACCTCTAGCGGTCCCATGCGCACAATCATAGTTAACTTTAACCTTAAGTAAAATCAAAACTACTGAGGCTAGAGGGCTGCAATTTGTAATGCTTGATGATTGGAGTGTGGATGATCAACATACCCATTTGCAGCCCTCTGCCTCAGAAGTTTTTAAGATATGAGGGCAGACAGAAAAAGTGCGGATGAACAGACAAATAGCAATTCAATAGTTTTGTTTTACTGAAAACTAAAAGAGAGACAAGGACCTTTTTCTTCCTCCTAAGTAGAATGATTGGAAGGTACCAGACTGTTCATTCATAAAAGAAATGTACGTACATTTTCCATTAAATGCCACATGCAAAAGATGTCATCTACGTATTTATACCACGTGACAGGTAGGCAGAAATTTATTGTTTAAAAAATTCCGTATATAGAACACTTGAAAGAGTGTTTCCCATTGCCATTCGGAATTTTTGTGCGTAAAATATTTCATGAGAAGTAAAAAAAATCCCAAATGACGTCGTACAATTAGACAAAGGTTAATCACACAGGTTATCTAATGGTACATTTAAATAGAAAGCTATGACCTAAAAATTAAAATTAAATTTTGAACTTGAAATTAATATTAATGCTATTTAGGTTTTTATTAGATCGCCATTGTATTTGATTTTAGAGTTGGGAATACTTCCTAATAAATATTAAAGAGTTTTAACTAGCTATTTCGATGACTTATAAGTACAAAACTCAACAAAGCTGATAATTGGTCTAATGGCATCGCCGAGTTCAAATAAAAATAAGGTGAACTTCGAGATGCAATTAAAAACTGTTTAGTCGAATCTTGGTAGTTATCAAACTACTTTTAATCATCTTAGAAGGAGACAGAAGATGTTTCTGGAAGTAGGTCGCAGATCAAATTACTCATTGAGTTTCAAATTCCATATGGCTATTCTTGGAACATTGCAATATAACATGGTGTACTAGTTATATAAAACAAGGTTTCATATTAATCCCAAGAGAAATTGGGCATATGATTTTCATGGAGATATTCTTCAAAATTATTCTACATTATCTTATATCTAATTGTTATAGTCCACGTCGATTAACTCCTCATACCAATAAGTTGTTAGTGAGAGGTTACGAGTTGTTATGTAAGTTGCGATGATTGGTATGGTCTTGACCTGCCACCTCGGTGGCCGCGAGTTCGATTCTCTGGTATTCCACTGAGGTGTGAGAGATGTGTATTTCTGGTGATAGAAGTTCACTCTCGACTTGGTTCAGAAGTCACGTAAAGCCGTTGGTCCCGTCGCTGAATAACCACTGGTTCCATGCAACGTAAAAACACCAAACAAACAAACAAGTTTCTGCGTGAAAACTGTAGCAGGAAATTGTGCACTTATAACGTAATATGCTGGAGACACGATATGAAGGAAGACATTGTGTTACGTTCAAATGTGATGTAATTTCGAGGACGAGGTAGAGAGGGTGAGAAGGAGCACTCGGTTGCTTGTCTAAGTGGAGGGAATTCGACTCCTCCTCGCGTCTGATGACGGTCATGCGGTTGAGGAAGCAACGCTATCCATCATCATATGATGAAGAGACACACGGACGACGGATAAGGTTTAAGAATGAAACATATGAAAATTTTTCCTGTAAATGATCTCTATTCAGTTGTATTCCACATAAGAAAATAAAAATGGTATGTCTCAGAAAATGCCCAACAGTTTCGTCCTCCAATGGACCTCTTCTTGGAGCGTTTATTTCCTATGCGGAATACAACTGAATTACCATATCTTCGTTCCTAAGAAGATTACCAGTACTATGATCTCTTTATACACAAACTTTTGAATTTTGACGCTTTTGTCCTTTTTGGGTGGTCTTATCACTACTACTTTTCTTTGCCTTCACGGCAGCCAGAGGAACGTTGGTCATTTGTGAAAAATAATTACTGTTTTTGTATCTTAAAATCCTCGTCTATTAAATGTGGGATATTTCAAATACTTAATATGTTCGCAAATACACGCTACATTTCCTAGTGTGACATCATTTTTTCCTGCTTTTAGCAGAATATGGCTCCATATAGTTTATAAGAAACATTATTTTTTTATGCTGTTACATTTCACATAAAAGATTTTTTCATTTATTTGCGCCATTGAAATCAAATAAGATCCTCAAATGATATTAATAACTTTTCCATAAAGGGAAGAAGTTGAGCGACTCGTTCATATTGAACAATGGCGGCAAAAGTTCGTAATGAGTCATAAATGTCGACAAGAGATACGATCTGTGTGAAAACTGTTGACCTCTGGTGATGAGAAATCAATAGCGGCGGCGCAGTGATCCTCTCTCTGCCCAGAGCAGCAACATCAGGCTTGAGAAGTCTCATGTTTCTGGCCTCACATTTCTTAGGCATTTCCCTCTCAGGGTGACTGACGCTCTTCGCCTCACCCCTTCGCTTGCATAAGAAGCTCCTTGCGAGCTCATCCAACGCACCTGTCGAAAGGAAAATACACCTGAATGATCGCCATCGAGTTTTCTGTACAGCGTACAATGCTATATGAAACTCTCAGCCACGACCCATGAAACTCTCCGCCGCGGCCCATGAAACTTTCTGCCACGG